>NC_092642.1:11906242-12183742 GCF_039555335.1 Amphiura filiformis | reverse complement strand
CCCCGCCCCCTCGTCTTGCCAAAAATTGTTTCCTCCATTCGGCTGGCCAAATTTTTCTTGCCCCCCCCCATTTTTATGACTTGCTGGAATTGTAGTTGCGACATCAATAAGAGGCGGAATGTTTTAAGAAAATAAATATTTGATTTGTTTTTTTAAAGAGCAAAATGAAAAGATCGCTACATGTGAATCGATAAAGACCTCAATCAATCTTTTATCATTTTTAAAATTCTATTTTCAAAAACCCATTTGGGAATCACTATAAATGTATAATATTAAAACATCAGGTTCTGATTTTAGCACCCAATTTAGTTTTCATTTATCAGTTATCAATTATGTCCTCCATAATCCTCCACGGTTCGGTAAAGGCCAATAATGGTTATAAAAGGTTAAACAATCTTTTAAAGAACCTAAAAGGGTTCAACTTTCTTGCGGGTTCCATAATCTTTATTGTAAGCGTATATTCAAATACATCGTTTAAAAAAATTATATAATGGTGAAATCATTCAGAGATTGCGCCATAAAGATGAAGCAAACTACACTGCATCCTACAAACATTGTCAATAATACACACGTCTAAATGATCAATTTACTTCCCGTGTCCGTACGGTTTTCAATTCTGATGTTTTTAGTCTCTCTGCAATCTATGATCTTTCTGAGGTACACTAACCTATTCCAATGCAAGCTGTGTACAATTTCGTTTTGCCATATCATGATATACGCCAAATGTTGACAGTGTTTGCAAATCTTAAAGTGACGTCTTGCATGCTATCTACTGAAGATAGCATGATTGAATGGCAAATAATATCACTGATGCAATAGACGCCATAGAGGGCGGGCAGTACGTGCAATCTGAATCAGGCGGCATAGGAAGCGCAACACGTGACGTACGAGGCTGGCGAAGATACAGGGCTGACAGCCCCATTCAAAATACACGGTTAGCAATTACAAATGGAAAATTAACATGCTTGCAGTGGGGTACTTTGTAGAACCCCGACGGTTTTAAAGTAAGATAATTTTGCTTTGACACTTCATAACAAATTTAGAATTGTTTGTGAAGATTTCATGATTATGTGTTAATCCAATGGCGACCTCAAAATTGGCGATATCGCTTCCATCACCGCCTGATCTGAATAATACCCCGGGAATAATACAATGATGCACAATTATTTATTTTAAATAAATCATTTGAAAGAATATTATAGATGTTTATAAACAGCAGTTTTCAATCCAAATTAGCCTCAATCATTGATTTTATGGCAATATGATGGATTCTCTCAGCTCACCGGAAATGTACAGATGACACATGCATACTCATTGTGATGCACAGTAATATGATGGCGCTATGAAGCTTCCCATCCCATGCAGACGAGTCAATTCAACTTCACCATTTGCCTCCTCTCAGTCTCATGTACTACTGCAAATGTCGACGTTACCTGTAAATTTAGTACGATGTATTGTTGGACGAAGCAGCAGAAAAAAAGTAGTTCACAGCATCTTGCGAATGGTAGTGAGCTTTAGCAAAATTACATTGCTCAATTATTTATAGCGAGCGTGTAGAAGAATTCAAATATCACAGATATACTTTTGTAGGTCCTGTGGTTCTTGAGTTATGTTGTAAGGGCTGAAACAACAACACTTTTGTAAAACGTACACAACTCATTAACAACAATAAATAAACAAGTTTTCAAAGTATATGATTTGTGGCATGAACTTTTGCAAAACACCAAAGTGTTATTTTCTGGTCTCTGGTGTATATTCTTTTGTTATCTCGGTGGAAATATTTCGATGGTCTGCATTTTTTCACAGTAAAATAAGCCTAGGCTTATTTCGAAAACTAAATTACGCTTTCAAATGTAGATTGACTTGTTTGACTCGTGAATATTGTACTGCGAATTTAAAAAAATCGTTTGTATACTTTGATCAAGATAACTTCAAACTTGATTAGCCTACCTGCGGCCACATGATTATGTAACAAACTGAAATGAAATCCGAAAGGGCTTTCTACAAGTTTTTAGTTTCTAACAAAGGGTACAGACAAAGGTAGGCCTATTGGTAATGATATCAGTCCATAGATTAGGCAGGATAATAGGAAACCACGTGATCAAAACCAAAACCAATACCAAAACTTATTACTTGAAACGACCGAGAGTGAACAGTACAAACAACACATAGGCCTAACACACCAGTGTACGAGATCAATTAAGGATGCTTACCCGCCAGCCTAAGATAATCATATAAACAAGGCCTATTACGCATGCCTGCACTGGAACATATAAACGTTTTTCCTGAACAATTGCAGTTTGGCTGGATTGCGGGGGGCGTCTGGTGGAAGCCTGTTGGATGGGTTGTGTTATTATTGAGTTCCATCATTTTTGCTACAAGATTATCCTATACTTGCAATGCTTAAGGCCCTATAGTTTCTTTAACTGAAGTTTGGTATGTAAACCTTGCATTTTCATAATTTATTATGATAATCTACGTTATTCTACGGTGTCTGATCTCCGCCAAACTCCCCTTTTATAATTCATCTCCCCAAATTTTCAGTTGTCCCCTTTTGCGAAACTGCTTTCCCCTTTTTCAAATATTTCCCCCTTTTAACTTTCCCCTTTTCAAATAGTTCCCCTTTTCGACTTTCCCCTTTTCAAATAGTTCCCCCTTTTCGACTTTCCCCTTTTCAAATAGTTCCCCTTTTCGAATTTCCCCTTTTCATATAGTTTCCCCATTTTCGAATTCCCCTTTTCATATAGTTTCCCCCTTTTCGAATTTCCCCTTTTCATATAGTTCCCCTTTTCGAATTTCCCCTTTTCATATAGTTTCCTTTTCGAATTTCCCCTTTTCATATAGTTTCCCCCTTTTCGAATTTCCCCTTTTCATATAGTTTCCCCCTTTTCGAATTTCCCCCTTTTCATATAGTTTCCCCCTTTTTCGAATTTCCCCCTTTTCACATAGTCCCCCTTTTCGAATTTCCCCCTTTTCATATAGTATCCCCTTTTCGAATTTCCCCTTTTCATATAGTTTCCCCTTTTCATATAGTTTCCCCTTTTCGAATTTTCTTTTCACCTTTTACATAATACCATTTTACAGATTTTTCCCCCATTAAAATAGTTTCTCCCTTATTTTTTTATTCCCTTTTTTTTTACTCCCTTTTTTTTTATTCCCCTTTTCACGATGCGTAGGCACGGACCATCTATAGTACCGTGCATTCACGTCCCATGTATAGGCCTACTTCGATATTGAAATAGGTCCGGCCTACACGTTGAAAGCACGTGATTGTCTGATACAAATTATTGAGCTAAATAAAATGAATAAAATGATACTTATTATGTAATTTATGAATTCTATAGGATATAGATCTACATTTAAGAAAAATCATAATCTGAATTATATCATGCAACTAAATAAAGACCCAGGAAAAGGCCAGGAGATTGGAATTCGAATCAATTAGATTGGCTTATTAATCGTTATTATTTTGGACTTGTCTCGACTTTAAAAAAAGACTAGGCTTAAGGGGTACTACACCCCTGTCCAATTTTGCGCCTATTTTTGCAATTTTCTCAAAAATTATAGCACATTGGTGTAAAGTAAGATATGTATATTATAGGGGCAAGGACTACAACTACTGTACTGAAAATACAGCAACACAAAGCAAGTAGTTATTGATTTATTGATCAAATATTGGTTTTCCCTCATTTTTGACTGTAACTCCACAACTGTTGGCTGTGCTGAAATAAAATTTCCAGTGCAGTAGTTGTAGTCCTTGCCCCTATAATATACATATATTACTTGTCCCCAATGCGCCATAATTTTGAGAAAAATGCAAAAATAGGCACAAAATTGGGCAGGGTGTAGTACTGTAAAATGGGGTAACTTTGGGCACTTTTCAGAGTTTTTAAACCACTGCTTCCAAACAAAACCAATTATATTTCTAATTAACTCTTTTTTGTGACATTAGGGTTCCCTTCTACACCTTGAAGTTGAAAAATATTTTTTAATAATTTTGTAAGGGTGCCCTAGGGGTTAAAAATGACCTGACCAAAGTTACCCCGCCTTTGGGGCAACTTTGGTCACAGTATTACATTCCATGAAGGAAAAAAATCAAAAAATTGATCTTCGCTGAATATGGGCAAGTTGTTGTTTTTGTGACATTTGACACCTTGCAAAATTAATCAAACACACATCCTTGCTCACAAATATCGATTTTTATTTTTTCTGAAAAAAATGTAAAAAAATGCTGATTTTTGGTCAAAAATCCCGCTTTTTTTCGTAAATTTCAAGGAAATTACACATGAGCGACTATTATTTCTTCCAAACATATTTCTTAACAAATTGACACCAAATATGACTAAAAACAATATTGCTGTACGAAAATATGACCATTTAAAAAATATATTTGACCGACCAAAGTTACCCCCTGCTGACCGAAGTTACCCCATTTTACGGTACCCCTTAATTGCTACTTAATTCTTCATCTAACATATAGGGCCTACTAATTCTTTTTGGATTTTTGAAGCGTGCACCACTGACCGAAGTCCCTGGTTCATTTGTCTGGTCAATTGAATATACGCCATAGAGCCTTTGATTAGAAAGCACATTTTTATTGTTAACGGGATTGTTGACAAACAAAGAATAGAGAAAATTACTCGGAACTGGCTTAAAAATAAAGTTGCATAAAATCACACAGCCACACTTGTCATAAATATGCAATGCCCATTTTGTCCAGGCCCGTTTTATAAATGTATATGCTTTTATTGTCATTTCACTGTTAAGACCGCTTGTTTTAAACTTTGGCGCTAACTTTAGAAAAAAACTTTTGAATAATTATATAGCACAAACAATTCTTATTATCTAGGCTTCTGTAACAATGGCAGCCAGTTGTTTGTTGTCTCTGACATATCCCTGTTTATAGACAAGTTCTTCACAGACTTTCAAACATCATTGCTATGAATTTGACCAGCATAAATATTTATGCATGCCATTTCACCCGTTTAACATTCTGAACATCATTTGGTTTATCAATCATATCGGATTTGCTCTTTGTACAGCCCTCTATAAACGTGCATAAAAGTTGACGGATCCCTAACCCATTGAATTTAGCGGCGCTTGCACAACAGGCTATAAATCTACCTACATTGGTATCCAAATTCATGTAGAACGCCTTTCCAATAATAGCTAATAATGGATGTAGCGAAATGAGCTCTAGTGAGTGCACGGTACTCTCCAGGGTCCAGGCTTACTGGTAAAGCCTACGCACGGAAAACGGGGAGTACCCAAACAAAAAGGGAGTATTAAAAACAAAAAGGGAGTATTATTTAAAAAGGGAGAAACTATTTAAAATGGGAACCTATTTGTGAAAAGCGGGAGGAAGTTAAAAGGGATTATTTGTAAAAGGGGAACTATTAATTTTACAAAATGGGTGAAAATAAAAGGGGTATTATTTGTAAAGGGGGTAATTCGAAAACGGGGAAACTATTTGAAAAGGGGGAAACTATGTGAAAAGGGGGGAGTCGAAAAGGGGGAAACTACATGAAAAGGGGAAAAGTCGAAAAGTGGGAAACTATTTGAAAAGGGGAAAGTCGAAAAGGAGAAACTATTTGAGGGCAAGTCGAAAAGGGGAAACTATTTGAAAAGGGGAAAGTCGAAAAGGGGAAACTATTTGAAAAGGGGTAAGTCGAAAAGGGGAAAGTCGAAAAGGGGGAAACTATTTGAAAACGGGGAAAGTTAAAAAGGGGGAAATATTTGAAAAAAGGGGAAAGCATTTCGCAAAAAGGGGGGAAACTAAAATTTGGGGATATGAATTATAAAAGGGGGAGTTGGCGGAGATCAGACACCGTATTATTCATCGTAAATTAACGCTAATTTGCCGGTTGATTAACCGCCATTTTTATTTGCCAAATTAACAACACTGATATATATTTATCTTTGTGTATCCTTTGTTTGTTAGGCCTCCGCACTAGTCTCATCTTGTTGGGGTGTGTGTGGGGTGTGGGGTGGGTGTGTGCGTGTTTTATTTTTGTAAGGTGATGCAACACTTTTGCAGGCCTTTGCCTTTTGTTGCATCCCCTCCATCTTGTGTTTTTTGATCATTTCGGTGTTTAAGTGTAATTTTTATGGAAATAAAATAAATTGAATTTACCTAATGAATCAATTATTTATTAACCAGATGATATCTAATAAATGGTACAGTAGTTTGATATCATCAGAAATGAACCTTTAAAGTTGTGTAAATGATAACCTTTTCTTGATAATTTCTATATTTATCACATTTATCAAAATCAACATAGAACTAGTGATAAAAGTCATGTAGCTGTGCGAGTGTTTTTAATTAAATTTTTAGAGCAACTAACAGAACAAAATCTAATGATTTACATTGTATAAACGATTCAGATAAAATAAACAATATAGGCTATACCCAATTTTATTTCCACAAAAGGCCCGTATCTTAAAACTAATTCCCAAATTAAAGGCTACTTAACTTATTTCAATACATTCTCATATCTGAAGCATACGGTATATCATTCTAGAAACATTCACCCGCCACATGTTGTTATAGTGGTCTACCATGGTGATAAACTGCAGAGAAATAGGTTTTATGAAGCAAGTCTTGCCGAAGATTAAATCTTCAGTAAGTATATTATATCTATATAACTAAAAATCTTGTAATATTTATTTAAAGCTAGTTGTTATAGAGAATATCATCTATACTGAGTTAGAATAGGATGTTTCTGTAATTGATAAGATTTACAATATTTTTCTACTTAAAATATGTCAACAACAATGTTAATTTGTTTAGTTAAGGGGTACTACACCCTGTGGTAAATTTAGACTATTTTTGCATTTTTCTCAAAACTAATAACACACTGGTAATGAAAATTATGTATATTATTGGGGCAAGGAATCAAATTACTACACTGAAATTTCAGTGAACCAAGACAAGCGGTTCAGTAGGCCTATATATGATAGGAAACGAGGTACATGCTAGCGGTACCTTATTTCTTATCATAAATAACAAACTACTTGTCTTGGGTCACTGAAATTCCATTGTAGTAATTGGATTTCTTGCCCATATAATATACATAACTTTTGTTACCACTGTGTTATTAGTTTTTGAGAAAAATGCAAAAATATACACACATTTATCGAGGGGTGTAGTACCCCCTTAACTCAAAAGCCAGACAAAGTTTTGTCAGACATTTTAGCCGTTGTACATATTTCAGGCTAAATCTGAGAAAATATCTTGAAAGTTCCGTGACTTTTCTCTAGTCCGAAGGGTCGCTAGTCCGTAGGTTCTCTAGTCCGAAGGGTCGCCAGTCCGAAAACCAAATTAAGTTCGCTAATCCGAAGGTTCTCTAGTCCGAATATAGTATAAGGGTTAGGGTTAGAGTTATAGGGCTAGGTTGGGGTTAGGGTTAGGGTTAGTGTTAGGGTTAGAATTATGGTTAGTGTTGGGGTTAGGATTAGGGTTAGGGTTAGCGAGCCTTGTTCTGATATATTCGGACTAGAGAACCTTATTTATTATTCGGACTAGAGAAACTACGGACTAGAGAACCCGATATTCGGACTAGCGAACCTTTTTTCAGATTTCGGACTAGCGAACCTTCGGAATAAGGAGCCTTCGGACTAGAGAACCTTCGGACTAGAGAGCTGTCACCGAAAGTTCAACTGGTAGGCCTATTTATAAAAAGTACGACATGTACGATCTTTTAAAATAAGTTTGGTTATTTTTTTGTTGCAAACCTGAATTTTTGGCAAATTTGTAATCTTTATATTATTGTTCCAACTTACACATATTAGCAGCACCATCATATTGTGCCGGTCATGTCTGCCTAGGATCATATGATTTATACATAGTGCCGAATATCAATTCACATATAGACCGTCAATACACTCATAGAAATTGTTCGTTGGCATTACTCAGTAAGTTGATGTTTTAACATCAACTTAAAAGTCGTTGCGTCAACTTTCCGAGTAATGCCAACGCGTACAATTTTGAGTAACGCTGACTCGATATCATTATGTTGGTCGCACTCATTTGCACTTACCTTATTGAGTTGTTACAACTCAGAAAATGAAACTAGGTTAGCATAATTTTCTAGAGGTGTGCTATAGTATACAAAATTTTGCACTGATTACAAAAATAAATATTTGAATACTGCTAATTGTGCAGAAAATGATCCAATTACGTGAATTAAGTAACAAAGTACCAAATTGGAATAACTCAAAACCATAAGTACCAGTAACTTAATATGAACGAGTTACATCAACTTACATGTTGAGTTACAATAACTCAACTAATTGGTTCTTTGAACCTTGTTTATTTTTCTAAGTTCCTGAACTTGAATTCAGAAGTTGGCATTACTTAAAAGTTGACGCAACGACTTACATCAACTTTTTAAGTAATGCCAATAAAGTTGATTAGTTGACGGAACTTTTTGAGCTTTTTCAGCATTTTTAAAGTTCGGATAACTAAAATGAATTTTGTTTTGGCAACTTTTACACTATTTTTCAGTTGTCCAAACTTACTCCTTTTGAATTGCGCCAACAAGGCGAACAAGTCATTTCTATGAGTGCATAAGCTGTGAAGTGCCTTGCGCGGTTCATAGTTGTATTACATCTACGTAACTTGTTTGTTTTTTTAATTTTTTTAAAAGGAATCTTTAGGCGGTATGCCATCAGTCCATGCCAATCGAATATATCAGATAATTATGCATGATTAGAACTATAGATTTGTTTTCTTTGCTTCGCTATATCATTCAGATTATTCAACTTCAGTTTATTTTGGTCCAGTGATGTTCAAGACATTAACCATCAAATTACTAATCTGCTATACTGAAGGGTAAGAAATAGCCTACACAATCATTTATCATGATTGTAAAATTTAAAACAATTTTGTTTGTCAAATTTTACAATGGAACATAAACTGAGCTCAAAAAGAAACTTATAATTTTTCACAAGGTCATATCTTAAAATCCTGTCCATCAAAATGAACCAAAATTACACATAGGTTTATTTCATTACACTACTCTTAACACATATCAGTAACCAAGCAGTTATCCAACTGACACACAGCAAAATGCACTGACATGGGACAGCTTCCTGGACCACATTCACAGCCCAATAATTCGCACCCAACACAAGAAATCTGTGAGAATGATTACACGATCCTTGCACACATGATAATTCCCAAAGAGTAAGTTAGTGGAATCATCTGTTTTATCATCTGTGCAGGGATCGTGTGTGCATTCTCACAAATTTGTTGTGCTGGGTGCCAAATATTGGGCTATGAAAGTGGTCCAGGAAGCTGTCCCATGTCAGTGCATTTTGCTGTTGTGTCAGTTGCATGGACAACTGCTTGCATGTGGTTACTGACATGTGTTTTGAGTAGAGTATTGAAGTAATCCTGAGTGTAATTTTGGTTCATTTTGATGGACAGTATTTTAAGATATGACCTTGTGATTCACAACTTGTAAAAACTTATAAGTTTCTTTTTGAGCTCAATTTAGTTTGCCATGCATTGATATTGAACTGAAGTCGAACGGACAATTATTCCTATTTAGTTTTAATGTTCTTTTTTGAATGGCAAAATAAAAGGAACATCTATAAATTTCTATAAAAGACAAGGTTATCTTTTAATATAAAAGACTTAGAGAGGTGGGCTTATACGGTATTCTTGCTACACATTCTCCCTCGCTTTCAGTTTTCCTTTCCGCTAATTGCGACCTGATTGGAGCAGGATTGGAGTTAGTAGACGAGCCAAAACGCCATCAACGGCGCGAAGGGTGCCAATTATAAGAATCCTATACAGGTGTTCTAGAATAACGGAAATTCAAATAGGTTGAAATAATTTAGTTGAGTTATAATATTACATGGCATTTACATAGACTTATAATGTGTTCTTTCTTGATGAAGTTAAGAAAATCCATTGCTACAATGTAGATCAAGCTAGGTTGTTTATGTAAAACCCCATACATAGGGCCCCGGGGGGGCACTCCCTATCTGAAATGGCAGGGATGTGCCTCGGTCATGTTAAAAGTAGGGGGCATTCAGGTCAAATGTACAATTACACAAATATGGGGTCATTCAGTACACAACCTGAATAAAAATGGGGTCATTCGGTATGAAACTTTGAAAAAGGATGGTCATTGGGGTAACAAAAAGTAAAATGGGAGTCATTGAGTACAGGATTGCCAAAAGAGTATCATTAAGTACACATAAATAAGTGCCAAACTGTGTAAAACAACTTGGCCACCTTGGAAATGTGAAAAATCTCATTATTTCTGGAGGAGAACACAAATACCACCTAAATTTGGGAATTAAAAGGGGGGTCATTGGGTATAGCAGGGAATAGAAAAAGGGGGTCATTGAGTACATGAATTAGGTAGGACCATAACACAAAAAGGGGGTAATTGGGTACAAGCCGGTTTGAAAAAGGGGGCCTATCCCGAGGCACATGATGCATATCTGTCATGGAAGTGCCCCCCCCCCCCGGGATAGGGCCTACGCTTTCGATTCCTCCATAAGAAAAGGCAAGAAGATATTTTTTACCAGGAGTTTATAATCATTTTCTCTATTCACAGACGCTAAGATCTTGAGTTTTGCCTGGTCCATCAACGTATAGTGACCCGGCGTAGGCCGACTAAAACAGCAAATGCACAAACTCTTACGGAAACAGTCTTGTGAGTAACAACATCCATCATAGCATGATAAGTGGTGTATGTAACGTGAGTCATCCGATGGGCGGGGGCACCGGGGCTGATTGAGGGATCACTGGGTCTGATTGCACGCCAGGGCACCGGTCGTTTTTGGTCATTTTGCCTATATAGATTTGATAGATATTGATTCTGAAAGTGATACTTGCCCCCTGCTCTTATGATCCGTAATTAAAGTATTGGTCAACTTCTGATTTCTGGTCCAAAATAGCGAATAGCTTTATTCTTCATCTTTATTCTTCAACTTTCTTTTTCTTAAAAGATGTCATGAGAATGTTACAGTATACGGAACTAGGTTTAATTATTGTTTGCCACGCGCTTGAACTAATACCATTCAAACACAAAACATTTTTGTTGAAATACATTTATAATATTCATTCAAGTGTATTTGATGCAAATTTACCGGAAAAAAAGCTCAGTTCATCATAGTTTTAAATATCGTTTCAGCAATGACTCAATCATGCGAATTCTGATTCACATCGGTTGCCTGGTATTGCTCCATGTAGCATGCAGCATCGTAATCTTCACTGGCTCTTCCAACTCTGTTGCTGGACACGATATACCTCGGAATCCAGAAGTCGTCTCCGATCACGCCGTTTCCGTCAACACTAAGAAAGTCAATCACGGTAAAGGATCCAAATTACTTGATTTTCTTCTTGGCCCGTTTGTAAGACAACATCGAAGACAAGAAGTAGTCGAAAATCTAGAAACCTGTGAATTGTATATACATAATGAAACATTTGATAATATAGTATATTCTATCAACCAAGGCAAACCTTTCGTTTATGTAAAACTACAATTCAATAATGAGTCTCAGTTCCATCCCTATACCGGGTATTTAAATAGGACCACACATTATATCGACCCAATGACTTGGACCTGGGCTTCTGGTCATCGCCCGGGTCATCGAGGGGATGCTTTCCTGGGGTTTCCTGCAATATTCGTACCTATGTCTCTTTGGACTTTAACTTTAGACGTTTCTGAAATGCCAATGTTTATTGCAACAGATTCCTGCCCTCAGTTTCTGAATTTCACTGATAATCAAAAACAGACACTTGTTGCAACCTTGATCTTAGACGTTATAAAGGCAGCCTACGATGTTGCTAATGAGCCTGGTATAGAAAACGACTTCAAAATTTGTCAGGAAATTGCCCACGATCCTTTCAATATAGGTGACACTACATCATTACATGGCTTGCCGTTGCTTTTAATATATACTTTGCTGTATATAACACGATGCACGATGCACGATTTCGGTCAGGGGAACAAAATGGTCCCGTGTTAAAAACCTTTTATTCCGCTCCAGGTTGGATGTTATATCCAACAATCATTCTTGGTGTTATTGGGGCTATTTTATTTCCGCTCTTCATTGTAGACGTCTTAAAGTACCGATTCGCGGATTCGAATATCCATACCGACAGACATTGGTGAATGTGCAAAATCGAAAGAAGTAAGCGGCTGCTGCGGCTCAAAAACGGAAAAGAATCCAAAACAAATGGTATTTTACAGTGCCAATTTAAACGTTCCTATTGGTTTGAAATATATTTTATTTCATCATTGGAATAACCACAAGTTTATTGTTAGACTTCGAGCTCTGGTCTTCATTATCATTGTTATTGTTCTAGTATATCCAGAGTATACCATATTCCCATTTGACCATACATTTAAACTACGGAAGCATGCATACTTTCGTACTGAATATCTGGAACAGGGTTGGTACAACCTTTTTAACTCCTTTTGTATATATTCCCTTATTTTCTACCTGTTGATACTGATGTCATTAATATATTATGGCGTCACAAAAAATGTCCATTTCTTGTACAAGGAAAACAAGTGGGAACGAGAACACTTTGGAACAACTAAATTGATAAATAATCCCCCCAAAAATGCAGAACTCCCTGCCCAAGATTCAGACGAGCATTCTCGCCTCACCGTACCCAAGCATGACCCGGAATTGCATTGCAACGGACTCGAAGTTCTCCAATACTATATGGAATACAGACTTGGCATGCTTGGAATGGCGTTAGATCGTCAAATTATGTTTCACTATTGGAACTCAACACTGTGTGAGTTAATCAGAAAGACTCGGTCAAAGTGCGGCGCAGTTTGCTCAGGCTTCATACTCATACCACTTTTGCCGACTTTATTCTGTGGTATTTTGATCAAATTCCTCATCGACTACCTAAGTGTTCTGCCGGGAGCTTACATTGTCATAAGGGCTATGGGAGGGGCTAGACTTGTCTTTTACTTCTATGAAAAGATACCAGAATGGGGGTCATTTAAGTGTTTAGAAGATCACCTTGTTGATTGGAAATTTCATCACCTAATTGATTGGGATCTCATCAACTTATTGAATGTTTCTAATCATTGTATTGGATTTGATCTGCTTGTTTGGAATTCTACTATGGAGTGTGAAAACTATACAAATCTAACTCAGTCATCATTGAATTTAGCTCTGCAGTGTATTCAATATTCTGCTATCTTTCTACATAGTTTGTCAGTTAACCACACCATTTGCCCACTCTCTAATGAAACATGTACTACCTTGGACTCGTTGAATCTACTAAAGAAACCATGCCTCACTCATAGTCTGGGCAAGACAACCACACGCCATGCTCCGAAAAATAAACGTTGGAGACGTAGGGGGAAGCGAGGGGTAGAAACCTCCATAATATGACCACCCCTCCTCCTCCTCCAACCAATATCGATCCTGTGCCTATTCCACTGACTATTCCCTGTTACCTTTCCATTCGATTATGGAACGCGTATTCGCTGAGATACAAGACTACGACCGTTTCGGATTACCTACTGGATGATGATGTTGATGCTATATTTGTGACTGAGACCTGGCTCAACGTAAATGATTCGGTTGTAATCGGTGAATGCACGCCCCCGGGGTACAATTTCTATAACTTTCCTCGAGGTACCTCTAACCATGGTGGAATTGCTGTTATATACAAAGCATCTCTGAACTTTAAGATCACAAAATTGAACTATGACTTTGTTACATTTGAATATGCTAGTGTTAATGATCCTATTAATGGTATTCAGTATATCATTGTGTATAGGCCACCACCCTCTGCCAAAAATCGTTTACTGCTTTCTGATTATTTGAATGAGTTTGAGGATTTCTTGGGCGAAATTTCTCTTTTCCCACAGAAGGTGGTTATGTTGGGGGATTTTAACATACATGTCAATTTGCCATCTAAACCTGAGGTCAAACGTTTCCTTGCCTGTGTTGAAGCCAATGGTTTTCAACAACATGTTATGAAACCCACCCATATTCATGGAAACACCCTGGATCTTATTTTATCCAGACCCAGTGATAACCTTATTCAATCTACTGATGTGCATAACAATGGCATGTCTCCTGACCATTTTATGGTCCTATGTGATGTCAATTGTAGTAAACCCTCTCTCACCAAGAAAATGGTTAAATGTCGTAACTTTAAGGCTATTGATAGGGATAAATTTGTTTCTGATCTATGTAACTCTCTCAATGACATGACTCCGGATGCAGTTTGTGATGTGTACATTCATGATTATGACACCAAGATTAGCACCATTCTAAATGTCCATGCGCCTGAGACGACAAAGGCTCGCACTATTAGACCACGGTACCCGTGGTATAATGATAACATCAAAGATCAAAGAAAGGTGCGTCGTCGCTTAGAACGAAAATGGCGTAAACATGGTTCCCTTGTTGACAAACAAGCTTATCTTGAGCAAAAGTCTTATGTCAATGGGCTCATTGAAACTGCTAAGAAGGAGTTCTATCATGAGAAATTGGCTTCTGCGGATGCCAAGGGTATTTTTCAAACTGTTAATACTCTCCTTAACAAGTCTCAAAGACCATTGCCATCTTGTGACTCTACCCAAACTTTATGTAACCAATTTGCTGAATTTTTGAAAGCAAAGTTGCCAAAATTCGTGATGGATTGGATCAAGAAAGTCTTGACCACCATGACTTGGAATCCAATATGTGTTCTTCATCCCTCACTGACTTTGAATGTGTGTCTGAAGATGAGGTTCTTAAACTTGTTATGCAGTGTCCAACAAAGACCTGCAAGCTTGATATCATCCCCACCTGGCTGCTCAAAGAGCATTCTGAGGTTTTTGCTCGCTGTCTCACTGTTATTATAAATAAGTCTCTGTCTGAAGGTGCATTTCCAAAGTCATTGGGCCAAGCTATCATCACTCCTGTGTTAAAAAAAACATCTCTTGACCAGAATGAGTTGGCCAATTACAGACCTGTGTCAAACATATCATTTGTTTCTAAACTAATTGAGAAAATTGTGTGTAGACAGATTACTGAGTATATTCATGTAAATAATCTGGGTGAAAGATTCCAATCTGCGTACACTTCTAACAGGAGCACAGAGACTGCGCTCATCAGGGTCAAGGGTGAAATGTTAGATGCTGTAGACAGAGGGAAGTAGTTTTATTAGTCCTTCTTGATCTGTCTGCAGCATTTGACACCATTGACCATGATGTGCTAATGTCCCGCCTAGAACATAGATTAGGGATTTCAGGTACTGCATTACAGTTGATACGTTCATACCTCACTTGTAGGACCACGCAAGTTCACATCGACGGTTTCTTCTCAGAAAAGCGTTCACTTGACTACGGTATCCCTCAAGGCTCGGTTATCGGTCCACTTATGTTCATCATCTATACACTGCCCATCGGTGAGATTATACATAAACCCAGACTCTGTTACCATGAATTCGCAGATGATACGCAACTATACATATCGTTCAATCCTAGGAATCTTAACGCTCACAAGATGGCTCTTCACAAACTTGAATCCTGTATCTCAGAACTCAAAGACTGGATGTGCGTGAACAAATTGAAACTTAACAACAATAAAACTGAATTCTTCATAGGCGGTACTTCTCAAGGTCTTCGTAAACTTCCGCCATTGCAACTTAATGTGGGAGACAGCGTCATTAAACCATCTGATAATGTTCGGAACTTGGGCACAGTGTTTGACTCTCGCCTAACGATGACTCCTCACATTAATAGCATGATTTCTTCAATCAATTTCCAGCTCCGTAATATTCGCCGTATTCGTCGCTTTTGGACCACAAAACACTTCACACAGTTGTGCAAGCTCTCGTGATATCACGCCTTGACACCGGGAATGCTCTCCTCTATGGAGCAAAATCAAAAGACCTTGATCGTTTGCAGTCCCTCCAACACAAAGCAGCCAAACTCATATTCTATGCCGCCAGACTTGATAGCCCCACACCATTAATGCACGACCTTCACTGGTTGCCAGTAAGAGATCGAATCAAATTCAAACTCTGTCTGTACATCTTCAAATGTTTGCATGAATCTGCTCCTTCATACCTCACAGAATTACTCTCATACAGAACGCGCTCATCTGGACCCGTCACAAGATCCTCTATGGATACCAGTCTTCTGAACACTCACATCGGTAAAAATCGCAGTGGTGACATGTCTTTTCGTTCTGCTGGTCCAGCGTTGTGGAACTGCCTCCCGCATAAAATCAGGGAGGCAACCTCAGTGGCAACATTTAAAAAAATCTCTTAAGGCTCATTATTATCCTTTTGACTCTTTGCTTTTGTTCATTCTCTTGTTTTTGCAGTGTATCACTTAGCGCTTTGATCTTTTTGTAATAGCGCTTTATAAGCTCAAATATGTATGTATGTATGTATGTATGAAGCTGGACTAGTAGAGAAAGCAGTTGAGCCAAACATTGATACATTTGACCCTGGAGAAAGTAATGAACCTGTATCCTCCCGGACAAAAGAAACACTAGAATCCTCGCAATATAGTGCTTCTCGAGCTGGAGACACGCATTTTTCCTTTGGAGCGGCTTGCCATGATTTTTGCGAAAACGCAATGATCTGCTGTTTGGTCATAACTGCTGCAATAGCGGTTGTAATCTTCTATGCAGGTTTCTGTATTTTCTTTGCCATTTGGATATTTGCAGTTTTTTTACTTTTTACGTTCACCTTTGGGCGATTGATTTTCTTTACGACTTTCATAGGTTCCGTGGTTTTTCTGACATTTTCGGGTTTGATAATAAATGCTCTAGAAGTAACACCCTACGTTATATTCGCTCTATCACTCATCGGTTTTGTTGTTGGTATAATCACCGGATTTCATGACCAATATTTCGAATTTCTACGACTTGTAATTGGAATAGCGGAAGAAGAATGCATTGCGTTTAAAATTGGAAAGAAACGTCCAGGTCCTTACGAAGAAGCCAACCATGCCAACGTTGAAACGGTACCACTACGTTTATGCCACACCCAACGTGATCGAATGAAACCAAACCTGAATGCTGAAACGGAAGGACAAAGGCCAATATTTGACAAAAAGTCGCGATGTCTTATGATAATGACGGGACTCACGGGAGTATCGAAGTTGATGTAAATGATGATACGGGCACATTGATTGAAGATCGGTTGTTTGAAAAATGTCTTCCATTGCGTTTGCAAGTGAGTTCGTTGGTTCTTCAGGTCTTACTGGCTGTACTTGCAGTGGTCATCGGAATAACAATCGTGATTGACATTGGTGAATTACATGCATTTTCTGATATCGGAGTTACAATTTCCACGGTGATCGTAACGCTGTTAGTTCCCCAACTCCGCCTCCTCATTCGATCAAAAGCTGATGACATTCTGGAGGAAAATAAACGTGAACGTAAAACAAGAAAGGCAATTGGTGAGTTCAAGGCAGAATATCCTGATATGGTGTGTTCTGTATGTGAAAAGGAAGAGAATAATTGTCAATGGGGAAAATTGGACGGACACGTGTTTTTTCCTCACTATCAGATGGCAATGATACCAGCTAAGGTTAACGAAGGATTTACTGATGAAAATGAGGCGGGTTTTTGCATTCATCCAATCAGGTTATAGGCTAATTTGCATTCTTATTTCCATGACTTTAACTGGTATATTTGACACTACTGTATTTTGATCGTTTTATGACCGAATCAAAGAATCAAATAAAATAATCCACGAGAAAATCCTTTCTTTATATCATTTAAAACCCGATTCGAACCAATAGCTGGTTTATGTCTTTATTTTGGTAGATTAATGATATGTTGTGAGTAAGAATTATGCATATCATATCATTATTTTTCGGCAAAATGTACTTGAGACTCTTGTATGAATTGTAGTTTTTATATAAATGAAACATACTCCTGGTAAAAACAAAATCACTCTCACTGCAGAGCGACTCGGGGCCGGGGGGGGGGTCATTCCCATTGTGGCCTGTACATCATCCGTGATAATGAAAACGCGTAAAAAGGGTAGTTTTTCGTGGGTAGGCACGATACGCGCGTATCGTGTTTAGGGTGTCAAAAACATGAAAAATTGGGGAAAAGGGTAGCAAAATTGCAATTGCTAATACGCGAAAATTAAATTTAGGGTATGAAATTTGATTCAAGGAATAAAATCCCTGTTTAGGGGCGCGTGTTATCTGTTTAGGGTATCGTTTTAGCCAAGGGTCAAATCCTTGTTTAGGGTGCTTTTCAAAAGTTGATTATCGCGGATGGTGTACAGGCCACAATGGGAGTGACCCCCCCGGGACTCGGGGGCATACAATATGATTCTTTCTCATTTGTTTTTATGAATGTTGACTGATGGACAATGTCAATGATTAATAGGGTTTAAGCAAATAATTTCTCCATTTCTTGGTGTTAGTTGAATAATAAATTCTTTTTGATAAATATAAGTATAGCTGAGCATAGAGTTTTGACTCAATATATAAGGGTTTTCTTTTACCAGGAGTATAATAAGTAAATCCTTTTTCAACATGACTTGCTTTTGTGTGTAACAAAAATTAAATGTCATTATTTTTTCCTTGGTCTTTTATAGCCAATCCAAAAATGAATATAAATTGTTACCCAGAAAACAAAGTGTTTTCGTAAAATGTTAGAAAAGGTCGGAAAAGATTGACAGAAAAAGTTAAATCTCGGGTTGTATAAAGGGTATAAAACGTTTGAATTACATTGAAAAATCTGTAACAATTGTTGTGTTTGCATTCACTCGGCCATTAACAGAGAATCCAAAAAGGTTTGCAAAGTATACCTCTTTAAATATTGTTTGAAACATATAACGTTAGAAAAATTACTTCTTGAGTGAAACAAAAATCTCAAATTTTGTTGCCATTAAATAGAGAACTAAATACAGCCTACGTCCATGCACATCACAATCGTGTGAAAATCTTTTAAAAATGAGGGCGTCATTGTGAGCAAATGTTCGGAGGCTTGGCAAGGAGCATTGCTGTTTCAGTGGCAAATGTTACAGTATTGCTTCATTTGTAATATACAGCGATAATATCCAAATAACACACATATATTAGGGTAGAAAAAGGGCATAAAATGTTGACAACTTCTGGAAATATTGCTTAAAAACATTGCAACATACTGTTATTTTTATGCCTTTGTATAACCTGACCATAAACATAAGCAGGGAATTATGACTATCATCATCAGTAGATATAGCAAGTAAATGCAACAGGGGTTTAGAACAGCTAGCAGTTCAAGAATCAACGTGTCGGCTTTATTGAGTAGATAGCAGGACGCAGAAACATTTAACAGCTATCTTCAGTAGATAGCAAGACGCAGAAACATTTAACAGCTATCTTCAGTAGATAGCAAGACGCAGAAACATTTAACAGCTATCCTCAGTAGATAGCAGGACGTAGAAACATATAACAGCTATCTTCAGTAGATAGCAAGACGCAGAAACATTTAACAGCTATCTTCAGTAGATAGCAGGACGCAAAAATATTTAACAGCTATCTTCAGTAGATAGCAGGACGCAGAAACATTTAACAGCTATCTTCAGTAGATAGCAGGACGCAGAAACATTTAACAGCTATCTTCAGTAGATAGCAAGACGCAGAAACATTTAACAGCTATCTTCAGTAGATAGCAAGACGCAGAAACATTTAACAGCTATCTTCAGTAGATAGCAGGACGCAGAAACATTTAACAGCTATCTTTAGTATCTAGATAGCAAGACGCAGAAACATTTAACAGCTATCTTCAGTAGATAGCAGGTTATATTATGTGGAAAACAAGTTTTTGTTACTGTAATCTTCAGTAGCCTATAGTAATATTTTAATATAAAAGCCTTTTTCAGCGTGGCTAATGTAACTTACAGCCATCTGTATTGTAAATATCTGGTAAATTGTTATCTTCATTAAATATGACAGCTATATCTACCATAGTATAATGAAAATTAGTGTAAAACATCAAGTATGAAATAAAATTTCAGTTTTACTGAACTTTATCAAATAAACAAAAAGGTTTTAAAATTGTTTTATTGGTGTTACCGACCCAATTTTGTCGGGAAAAAACAAAGTTAGGGTTAGGAAAAAAGCACCCGAATTTCCTAATTGGGTACCTTTTTGAAAAGTTACAGGAAAAAGCACCCAAAATTAAACATTGTGCGCTTTCCCCCCACAAAACAGTGTTTAGAAAGT
The DNA here is from genome assembly GCF_039555335.1 of Amphiura filiformis. NCBI lineage: Eukaryota > Metazoa > Echinodermata > Ophiuroidea > Amphilepidida > Amphiuridae > Amphiura > Amphiura filiformis. Next base: position 12,163,568 of record NC_092642.1, on the reverse strand, counting down.
ATTTAAAAACACTTTTCTTGTAATCGATATGTAAATACGTTTAAAATCTAAACACTAATCTGTCAAAACGTTTTAAACTTATTACACAGATATTAATTAGTTACCAGAAATCACATGTTTCATTCCTGAACACAAACCATTAAATATCATTATTTAGCATATTTAGTTTAGACATGTTAAGAAGTCGATAACAACAAAAGTGTTTTCATTTTTTCACACTGCTTTTGCCCATTATCAGTGAGAAGATTTAACAGTGTGACTGCTATCTTCAGTAGATAGCAGCTCAATTGACAACTACAGTAAATTGCAGATTAATTTAAGGCTGTCTCAAGTAGAAAGCCGATAAATATATTAGCTATCTTGAGTAGATAGCAAATTAAAGCAACAGTTATAATCAAAGACAGAATTAAAAAGGCGTCATCTGTCAATCAAACTTGGGCATGGTTTGTTTACGAGTGTCGTGATGATTGAGGTTTTGAACGCGGCGATTAAAACAGCACGCCTTATGGTTAATTTTGCACCTTCAAACATACAAACTGTCTCCAAATCTTAGTAATAGGAACTCTGTCAACAATATAGAAAAATTATTTTTTGCCTTTGTAAAGGTACCCCATTTTTCGCGATTTATTTCGATTCCTTTTCTCCAATCGGCACCTTTTAATACTAACCAATCAATGATCCTGCGGAGTTTGATTGACAGTGACCTCAGACGCAAACTAGTAATTTTAATTCTGTCTTTGATTATATCTGCAGTTGGCAGCCAATTGATCGGACAGCTACATCTTCAGTTCGCCTAATATCAGAAAGAAAGTATGCAGTAACTTTAAATGCACGTTTCTTCTGATTTGTATTCATCGCGTCAGTATAGGCCTATTATGCCGTTTGACCTGCCATATTTTAACCAGCATAATTATATAGATATCCATGCATGTGATACCAAAACGTCTGTTTTTTTTAATTTCCGGTATCATTCGTCGTGTCAATTCATATACTGTTTTGCTGCTATAAAGTTGTTTTTCCAACATGTACAGGGTGTTCCAAAAAAATCTTACACTCGGATGACGAATTATTTTATAAGAACAAAAGTTATGCTTCATCAAAAGGGGTAAAAAATCGGTCTAGGAAGGGTTAGGCAAAAACTCACATTTTTTACCCTATTTGGTCAATAATTAAATAGATCAGGCCAATATAAAACATGGAATGTAGCGTTTAGATTCAGGGCCATTCCTAGGGATTTTGCCGCCCTAGGCAAAGCCTCTCCCTGCCGCCCTACCAATGCATACCTCTACCTCGTCCCCTTTTTATTTTCCTCCCATTTTTCTTTTTATCCGCCCTTATTTTTTCTTCCCTTTTCTTTCGCCATTCCGGTTTTTTCTTTTTTTTCGCCTTTTTTTTGCGCCCCTCTGCGTTTGCTACCCTAGGCGACAGCCTTACCTGGCCTAATGGTCGGAACGGCCCTGTTTAGATTAAATTTCAGACTTTTTCCATTTTCTAGAGTGTATTCAAAAAAATCAGTGAGGCAAAAAAAAATTGTTGTAATTTTCTCCAAATTTTTTACACCGAATATGTGTTTATTTATAGATTCCATGACTATAATTTCCTATTCAAAAATATACATTTATATATAATCTGGTATGAATAATTAATGAGCACTTTTAATTAATGCATTTATGAAAGTGCAGAGCCCCGGTGCTGATGTGCATGATGCATGTAGAAATCACCAAAGTCGATTGTTGACTCATTTGTTTGCTGAAACATTCTTTTTACCACCGATTGAAGAGAAATCAAGTTTGTATTAAAGATTGATTATTCTTCTTTACGGTACTTTAAAAAAATAATCATTTCGTTTCACCGTTTTTCTAAAATTATTCGCCATACGAGCGTTAAAATGTTGCTTGAGACAACCTGTATAATCCATCAATTGATCACGACGACAGAAAGAACTAAAATATTTAGAGCCTATACTTGTCCGATGGATTACGACATGGCTTCTTCTGTCATATCAATCAATTTGTGCGATTTGTGTTAATTAAATTACGGTGTATGTAACGTTTAAAAGGTAGTAGGCCTACTACACCCGTTGATAAATTTGTGACTATTTTTGCAGTTTCTCAAAAAAAATGATAACACACTGGAAACAAAAGTTATGTATAGGGGCAAAAAATCCAGTTACTACACTGGAATTTCTGTGACTCAAGTCAAGCGGTACGTTATTTATGAAAAGAAAAGAGGTACCGCTAGAATGTACCTCATTTCTTAACATAAATAATGAACCACTTGTCTTGAATCACTGAAATTTCAGTGAAGTAATTGGATTCCTTGCCCTATAATATTCATAACTTTTGTTACCAGTGTGTAGTTATTTTTTGAAAAACAAAATGCAAAATTCGTGACAAAATGTATCAGCATGATCAGGGGGTGCAGTACCACCTTATTAAAGCCTGTTTTATAATGTTTCTGCCATGCATCTTTCAACTCTTCTTCAATAACTTGCAGAAAAACGTGTATAGTTCTGTATCACTTTTAAGGGAACCATCTCCAGACATAACAAAACAATACATGCATCTGACTGATTGAACCATGTAAGCTTGTATACCTATTTTAAAAAACAAGAACAGCACCACAACAACAACAATTTATTTATTTATTTATTTATTTATTTATTTATTTATTTATTTATTTATTTATTTATTTATTTATTTATTTATTTATTTATTTATTTATTTATTTATTTATTTATTTATTTATTTATGTATTTTATTTTATTTTTTTATCTTTAATTGGGCATAGAAAGCATTTGTCAAACAAGCAAACAAAAAACAACTTATAAGCTTTACCACCATCGTTATAAATAAATTAAGAATTTTATGCGCACGTTTAAGGGATCTAAAATGAGCGTTTATTGCGTTTCGACAGTATTTTTGTGGGACATGAGAGCACCTCAGACCTATCGAATTGCATTCTGAATACGAAGCATGTCTTTCTGATATCAAATAATTTTCATTTTTTGAAAATCACAATAGGCCTATAATAAAAAATTTTATGACAAATTATAAAAATTTGATATTTTTCAAATTTTTGATATATAACAGTCCTCGAAGTAAATTATATAAATCTAATGATATATTCTTAAAGTGTATGTAGCAGGAGGAAAAGCCGACAGTCAATTGAAAATTTTGACCTTTCATATTGAAGATATGGATTTTTTCCCAAAAGACCTAATTTTTTTTGGTGTTTTGGGAAAAAAATCCGTATCTTCAATACGAAAGGTCAAAATTTTCAATTGATCGTCGGCTTTTCATCCCACCTACATACACTTTAAGTATAAATCATCAGATTTATAAAGTTTACTTCAAGTACTGTTAAATATCAAAAATATCAATTTTAATGATTTGCCATAAAATGTGTATTAAATTGCGAATTTCAAAAATCAAATTTATTTGATATCAGTATGACATTCTTCGTATTCAGAATGCAATTCGATATGTCTGATGTGCTCTAATGTCCCAAAATAAATACTGTCCAAACGTTCATACCCCAGCCCTTAATAAAACATGCATCTCAAATTTTTAAACTTACATTTCATCACCCAAAGTGAAACTGTTATTTCATTACATCAATAGTTTGACCCATATCTTTGAAACAGGCACGGATAAGAAACTGAAATACAGGTTCCTTGTGGAACCCGTTACCTGGTACATGAATATCAGTAATGTGATTAGGGCATAATATATTCGTATACGTTGATAAATAACAAAAAAATAAATCTGTGTTCCATTTACACAAATTCATCTCACAAATCATTTCATATTTTCGTACTAATTTCCCACTTGCCGTTTAACAATTCCAGTGCACACCAACGAGTTACAAGACACGTACATACTTTATCCTGTAATATGATACTAAGTGTAAAAGTTGAACGTAAGTACATCAAATTTTTATCTTTGATAACTTAGCCTATAACTTGATTTTGAATTCACAAATGACTGTTTTTCCATAGCGTTCACCTAAAGCGAAAGATGGTTTGAAATTGATAGGGGACCTATGGCAGCAATTTAGATAAAAAGTTTGATAAATAAACGCGTAAGTGCTTGATTTAAATCTAATATCAATTTTGTTATAATGAAAACGGGAAGCAATATCAGTAATTGAACGTATCATAACATAATGTTATAATATTAAAAGATAAATGTATTCAAATTGAACATATTGAGAGAGCTAATATCGTTAAATCAATATTAAATAAAAAAACTTTTTTGATCAATCCAGGTCTCTTCATTTCAATTACATTTTTCTGCATTTCGACATAAATTTATATTAGTACCGGTGTGATATAGTATAGTATAGTATAGTATAGTAGATACAGTAATTAAATCCCGGTGGGCACTCGAATATGAAAGTGATGTACCTGTGCCCACCAGCGTACGAAACTAGCAGTCTATCGGTGTAGAAATTTTCAGAAAAAGGGGGTCATCCGGTGTTGGCAATGTCAAAAATGGGGTGATTTTGTATAGAAATTTCACATCATTGACAATTAAAAATACCCAGCAAACACAAAACGTTTTGGACATTATTCGCAAAAGGTTATAAAAGGTTGTCAGAAAACGTTTAAATGTCGGGTTATATAACGGGTATATTAAGAGTATAAAACGTTTTCATAACTTAAAAAACATTTTGTAATAATCTACTGCTCAGCAAACAAACATGTTTTACAGAAAACGTTTAAATGTCGGGTTATATAAAGGATATGAAAACGTTATAATAACATTCCAAAAACATTCTTGAAAACTTGATACAAAACATTCTAAACAGAATGTTATTTTGGGGTTGAAAACATATTTTGCAAAAAATGTTTGCCCAAAATAATTTTCAACAACGTTTTAAAAACGTTTTCATGACCTTTATATAACCCGACATTTAAATGTTATTAAAAGGTTTTGAAAAAACATTTTAAGAATATTTCTGCGTTTGCTGGGTTCAAATATTTTAACATGATGTTATTTAAGTATTGACACAATATTTGGCAAAAATGTTTGCAAAAATAGTTTACAATAACATTTCTTGAATACATTTAAAAATATTGTTGTATAGTGTGTTTTCATACAAAACGTTTTAAAACGTTATCATGACCTTTATATAACCCGACATTTTAATGTTATTAAAACGTTTTTACCTAAACCAAAATATAACTTATTTAAAACGTTTTTAAAACGTTTTTGTGTTTGCTGGGTTGCTTTTTACCCAATTTTACAGTACAAAATAGACAAAACTCACGTATTGTGCTCAAAATGCGCGCGAAACGCGCCGAAATTTCAATTTGGGTGTGTAGGCTACTGAAAACAACGGGGTCATTGGGTGTAGGATTTGCCAAAAATACCGGGGTCTTTGATGGGCACATGACGTATGTCATTATGGGAGTGCCCCCGGAATTAAATGAAAGGAAAATGGCACAAAATACAGCAGCAAACGTATCATTTTCTTCTTATATCAAAATGTACAAATATTTTATTACAAAACACCCCACCCCATACAAATAAGAGATACAGATTTTTCACAAAACAATATGGGTCACACTTCCGGTCAAACTTATTTCGACAAGCTCAAAAAGCTTAAATTTCCATGGCAACCGTAATAAAAGTGGCTATACAAGTATCCTTAAGACATTTGATTTTCTATCCCCATGCGTCTCTCAATGTACTTCATACGACAAGAATTATCTAGGTCGCCGAGATGTTCAGGTGAATTATCTCCCCATAAACCCTCTCTCTCCTTGAAGCTTCAAAATTTTTATAAAATTTCACAAAAATTCATAAAATGTGCAATTATATGTCCATATATGGAATCTACGTGATAAATGCATTCAAATGAGTACAAACAGACCTAGTATTTGTTCAGAGGTTTTTGACTTAGTCCTTCATTTTCTAGACGTAATCTTTGAATTTGATGATTTGTTGCATGAAACCCTAAAGAGTTACCTAGCATTAACTGCGTCCAAATTAGTCAGGTTCTATTTGTCTTTGGTTCTCACAGGAGATTTAAGGGTCTGATTACAAGCTAAATGCGTATATACACCCTTAAAAGAAAGTGAATGATTTAAAGTAATAAGTATGTCAAGTTTAAGTGTTATTCTATAAGTGCTTGGAGTAACGATGTGTTTATATAAAACAAACCATGTTGTCATAATCTGTTGGAGATTAATATTACCCGTGGTTCAAATGGTCGTGGGCAAGTTTTATTTTAAAAGTATTGCACGTCACCATTAGAGATATGCAGAGAGAGATTGAGAGAGAGTTTGAGAGAGGGGAGAGAGATATATATAGAGAGAGGAGAGGGGATGGGGATAGGAAGAGAGAGAGAGAGAGAGAGAGAGAGAGAGAGAGAGGAGAGGAGGGGATGGAGAGAGAGGGGAGAGGGAGAGAGAGGGGGAAGGAAGGGAGGGAGAGAAGGAGGGGGAGAGGGATAAGAGGGAGGCAGAGACAATAGAGGATGGATAGCCTATAATGTCATGTTTTTGTTTCAAATTTGGTTCCAATTATTTTAAATTACATGCCAAGGGTAAACTGTAGCTTTTTATATGGTTGATACTATTAGCAGGGCTTCACAAGGTACACATTAGAACCATTTAAATATATGCCCCATTTAAACCATCAAAATATGCATTTAAAATAGCGCGCGCATATCTCTGATCTAGTTTCTGAAGTGCTGTTAAATTGAAAATTGAGAATCTTAAGCGGGTATTTTTCTAATCATAAAAGACAAATCATAGCTTTCATATCTTATCGCCGCCAAATAATAGGATTTGCGTTGGTTAGCTATCAGCAAAAAGCATGTTGAAATAGCTATCAAAATTAACAGGATCAAAAAGAGGATGTCCTTTTGATGACTCACGTGTTGAGAGTAGGACCGCGATCTTATTACTCACGGCACTATACTATAGCTCAATTAATGGCAAGAATAGTATCAAGACATACAGAACCAGTACCCGGCATGTTTGTACTTATTTGTGTGTATTTTCTTTTATAATATGAACATTTTAATTATAATTTTATAATTTTATAATTTATAGAATTGTATTATTATATAGCATTTAAAATTAAGATCTGCGCTAAAAATGGTGTTATTAAGTATTGATTGTATCGTATTATTTTCTAAAACGGGTAATCTATCTATATACTAGATCCAAAGACATATTGATGACCTGGTAGTAATATGGTAATTTTTGTCAATTAAATCACTACATTATCGCTAGTATAGCAGTACTTAACGAATTCCCCGCGTAAATTATAATGGTACATTCCTCTAATATTCATGAGGGGCTGTTCCGCTGCATTAAATTTAGCTCGTTCGCCGTATGCATGCATGCTGCTCTAGCGTACACTTGCATGCACAGAGCGACAGCCTGTGTTACCAGCCGCTTCTTCAAATTGAACATCTATATCACTGCTTGCAAAGATCAGGATTTCATGCTTTCTCCCTAACCCCGGGGAGCTAATTTTGTGGGGTCACACCATCATCTCATATGTACTCTCCATCCACCTTGTAGCCTTCAACAAGGTAAAGTGCGCGTGAAATCCTCCAGGAGAAGAAGATTTAGGCGGTTTTCCTGCATTATCGTATCTGGACTGTTTTAAAGGCAGGTCGTTGTGTATGTGCATTGCTATCTTCAGTAGATATACTCGTGGATGACTTATACGTGATTTGACAGATCGGAGGCAATAAGCGACATAGCGTTGTGTATACAGGTAGGATATATGCATGCATGCTGGTGGTTTACATTATAAATGTGTACTGTTATCACTAAGGGGCTGTATGGTTTAGCTAAACGACTGTCGTTATTCGCAAAATTAAATTATAGTTTATGATTATTTGCCGAGGGATATTAAGAGTATAGTAGGATTCAGATTTGACTTTGGCTGGCCTTACGTTGTCAAAACTGTATTAAAAGTAGGGTTAAAAATAAACATAATACACACATTATGTCATGATATGTGTTATACACGTACACATTTATAATACTATACATATCCGGTTATTTGTTTATATTAATAAGGTTTTATGCTCTGAATAGATATTCAGCATGAAGCTTTTTACAAATATCATTCAAGTACATTAGTATAATTTATTCCCCATGATATTGTTTATTTTATCCCACTAAAATAAATATGTTGTATCTAGTATGTATAGATTATGTATAGATGCTGTCTTTTACTCGGAAAAACAGTATAGTTGTTGGGTGTGTGAATTTACGGGAACAGCCCATTATCCCAAAGAGTCATTAGTTCGAAGATGGTTAAAGTTATGGCTTAGTGGCATTTTAGGTTAGGATTTATTAGGGTTCGGGTTAGCGTTAGGGTTATATGGTTAACATTAGGGTTAGTGTTAGAGTTATAAGCTAAGGTTAAGGTCAGAGTTAGGATTCGGGTCACGGTTAGGTTATCGGATAGGGTTAGGGTTTAGGTCATATGTTAGTGCTATGGTGAAATTTAGGGTTAGAGTAAGGAATAGGGTTTGTAATACTTTTATTGTGTTTTGGGACTAATGACCCCTCGGACTTTTGACCTGTAACTTTGCTTTGTTTTTGGTAGATATACGCACACGCATGTGTACAAAATTGATACTACATCGACAGCTGCTATCTACTGAAGATAGCTTTTTCTGATATTAAGATATTGATAATATCAATTTATAATATCGATTATCTCAACTGATGAAGAAAGCATTTCAAATAAAGATATCATTTGCTATCTACTGAATATAACTTGCTTTGTTATAAGATATTATAGCCTCCATTATCTCAGCTATATCTACTGCAGAAAGAATTTCTAATGAAGATATCAGATGTTGCTATCTACTGAAGATATCTGACTTTAAGATATGATCTGCTATGAAGATATAGTAATGTCGATTAGCTCAGCTATCTACGAAAGAAAACATTTCTAATGAAGATAACATCTACTGTCTACTGAAGATAACTTGCTTTTTTTTATAACGATATCAGCTATCTACCGAAGAAAGCATTTCTAATGACGATAACATCTGCTGTATACTGAATATAACTTGCTTTGTTATGAAGATATTGATAATATCGATTATCTCAGCTATCTACCGAAGAAAACATTTCTAATGAAGATATCAGATGCTGCTATCTACTGAAGATAACTGACTTTGCTATAAAGATATAGTAATATTAATTAGCTCAGCTATTGATAAAAACGGTTACTCAGCTATTAACTGAAGAAAGCATTACTAATGAAGATATCAGATGCTGCTATCTACTGAAGATAACTGTCTTTGCTATAAAGATATGGACAATATTAATTAGCTCAGCTATCTACTGAAGAAAACATTCCTAATGAAGATAGCATCTGCTATCTAATGAAGATAACCTGCCTGGTTATGAAGATATTGATAATATCGGTTACCTCAGCTATTACTGCTAAAAGCATTTCTATCAGATTCTGCTATCTACTGAAGATAACTGACTTTGCTATAAAGATATGGATAATATGAATTACACTAAAGAAAGCCTTCCTAATGAAGATAGCATCTACATACTGAAGATATAATGGTAACATTGATTATCTTATCAATCTATAAGCTTTTGCTAAAGGAATATAGCATTTGCTATACTGAAGATACATTTGTTATTTATGCACTATGATTCATTATTATGATACAACATGTGCAGATATATATATATATTTATTTGTATTTTTGTGAGGCTGTGCAGGGGTGCGTTTACTGCGTTGTTCATATGTTTACGTGCATTTTACACACCTTTATCAGATCTGTAGCCGCGAGAAGTTAATTTCGGTGGTTAATAGCAGGGGTTAATCTTCATCTATATAATACAGATAATATACATACACGTAATTATGTATTTTGAATCGACGTGCATAAACCGCATATGTTTATTTAGGTATACCGACCATATGTATACGTACATGTGTGTGCGTGTTCCTGAATATGTCCATGCAATTAAACCAATACCAGTGGGGATTGATAATCTTAATTCATCTATTTTTCTCTTCATAGTGTTGATAAATATTTTGATATTCATCATAATTATTATGTGTATTGTTTGGCCCATTGTGCTAACCTACACGAACCTCTTACATACATGTAACCCATTGATTGTTGTTGCTATATTTAAACACGCTGTAGCAAGTAGATTGAACCTATACGATGTAGATATCTTGTACCAATCAATACTATTCAGAATACATATAATATACTTACATGTGGATGTGAAAGGCGGAGAGGAAAATGAGGTTTAAAAGTCGAGTTAACGATTGAGATATACACTGTTAGAACATTGGGTAAATCCCAATTGGTTATAGAATTTTACCCAACCCCTGGGTACCATATAAATAACCTTCATGGGTTGGGTAAGGTTTTTTGCCCAAATCTTGGATACATTTTACCCAACATTAGACAAATTACTGAAAATAACTCAATGTTGGGTAACATTTTTCCCACAGTTAGGTAAAATGTTTAACCAAGCGGTTTTTACCTAGTGTTCTAACAGTGTAACATGATTGGACCTTTGAAGTATTATACTCCACTCAGTTGGATTGTACAAGCTTTTAAAAATGAGAGAATTAATGCGAGGGCAAGAGACAAAGGGGAGGGGGGAAGAAAGAGAGAAGGGGAGGGGGAGCCTGAGACGGGAAGAGGGTAGATAGAAAGACAGAGACAGTGGGAAAGAGAACAGTGACAATATTATATGGGTATATGAGCGATTATATGCAAGAACGTGATAGATCAACATGTATAACGAATGACAGGGAGAAAAAAGGAAACAAAACAGGGGTATTTGAAGAACAAATTAACTGGTGGTATATTTGATACAGACTAGGAAGAGACAAAGAGGGTGAGAAGGGGGTAGAGAGAGACGGGTCGACGAGAAAGGGAGGTATTGTCGACCATTGAGCGAGAGGGGGGAGATTGGAGAAGAAAGAGACATATTAGAGGAGAGGAAATTCTAAAGAGAGGAAAGAGAAAAAAGGAGAGAGAGAGAAAGAGACGGGTGACGAGAGTAGTCGACTAGAGAGACTATAGACGAATCCAACGAGCCAAGTCATGGTCAGGATTTGGTCGGCCATCTTTGGTTTCCCGGTGGCACCAACCTGGGGTTTTGAGCGCCCGATTGTGCAAATAAAAGCCGCCTAACACCTGGAGAAGATGCAAAGACGAGGAGGGTTAATAGAATAATATATACAATAGAGGTAATCCTGTCGCATCTATTCATACATAGTCCTTTTGTTCATCCATTTGTACATCTATGAATAGATGCGACGGGATTACCAGTCCTGCGGAATTATCTCTATTGTATTATTCTATTAACCCTCCTCGACCTTCTCTGTAATGCGGCTTTTATTTGCACAACTGTTGGAACTGTATTGTGTTGTAAACTATTAAATCATTCTTTTGTCTACCTGTGTTTTCGAGAAGGTGTAAAACGGGTGATGGAATGCAGTTTAAAATTTCCGCCAAGGCCGAATCATTTCACATTTTGGATGCATTGTAGCCGACGGGGACCCAACTAAAGGCTACTAGTCAGGTGTAGGAATGCGTGTATTTGGATTCGTCTATAGAGACGGGAGAGAGAGGCAGGGGAAAAAGCAAAACTGACATATCAAAGAAGTAATATTATGTATTTAGTACAGAGGTTCAGTAACCTTTGTTAAAGTTTATTAAAGAAAATACATGAAGAATGTAGGAAACAGAAAACAATCGAGCTGGCAAAATTTGCCAGACCTTTTTTTATATTCCGTATAGAGCAAAATGACAATGAACTTGAACCTATAAGATTTCTTTTACCGATCAATCCAATAACACAGAAGCGATAAATAATATGACAGAAATATAAACCGTTGAATTAAATTTGCAACCCTGGATGTACACTATTTGCCAAACATTTTGTATAGAAGAGAATGAACTTCAACCTATAAGTATAGGCTAGTAGCTTTCATGTGTCAATCAATACAGTGCAGAATACGCTTCATGCAAACAAAGCAGTAAATAACGCGGAGGAACCAAATAAGGCAGATAATTTATTGTAGAGTTAAATTTACAAGCTGGGTGTATTCAATATGCAAGATGCTGCGTGTTACAATCAGAAGCGTCAATATAAATGGTAACAAGTCGTTCTGTATCTCGTGTTGATTAATTCTCTGCGCAAATTACATCTTGCAGCAAACGTATGCAGAAGAAGCATTAAGACGGTTAGATTAATTCAGTGGAGTTACATTTTACACAACTGACCGTATAATTATTTGACCAGCCATAGGGACCCTTATCGATTGACAGAGTACAAGTACATTTCAAGAAGTGGTCATATGACCATATTCCATTTCTTATAATTAAATACAAAGACAAAAATAAGGAATTCATATCCAAATCCACAAGACGATCAGATGTTATGCAGTCAGTAATATAGACAGTTGTTGTGCAATGTTATCTACTGAAGATAGCTATAATAGACAACACGAAATTTACTGTGCAGTGCTATCTACTGACGATAGCTATACAGAAAGCACGTGTAGTGATATCTACTGAAGATAGCTATAATAGACGACACGAGATGTATTGTACAGTGCTATCTACTGAAGATAGCTATAATAAACAACACGAAGATGTATTATACAGTGCTATCTACTGAAGATAGCTATAATAAAAAACACGAAGATGTATTATACAGTGCTATCTACTAAAGATAGCTATAATATACAACACGAGATGTATTGTACAGTGCTATCTACTGAAAATAGCTATAATAAACAACACGAAGATGTATTATACAGTGCTATCTACTGAAGATAGCTATAATAAACAACACGAAGATGTATTATACAGTGCTATCTACTGAAGATAGCTATATTAGACATGGTAGACAACACGAGATTTATTACACAGCGCTGTCAACTGAAAATAGCTGTAGCCGGGAGCTGTAGACAATCTTTGCTAAAGATTATTATAAAAAAAACCCAGAAGAATATGGGGAAAAGAAAACAGCCGAGCTGGCAAATTTACTTGACATTTTTTAATTCTGTATAAAACAAAATGACAATGAACTTGAACCTATAAGATTTCTTCTACCGATCAATCCAATAACACAGAGGCGATAAATAATATGACAGAAATATAAACCGTTGAATTAAATTTGCAACCCTGGATGTACACTATTTGCCAAACATTTTGTATAGAAGAGAATGAACTTCAACCTATAAGTATAGGCTAGTCGCTTTCATATGTCAATCAATACAGTGCAGAATACGCTTCATGCAAACAAAACCGCAAATAACGCGGAGGAACCAAATAAGGCAGATAATTTATTGTAGAGTTAAATTTACAAGCTGGGTGTATGCAATATGCAAGATGCTGCGTGTTACAATCAGAAGCATCAATATGAAAGGTAACAAGTATTCTGTATCTCGTGTTAATTAATTCTCTGCGCAAATTACATCTTGCAGCAAACGTATATCAGAGGAAGAAATAAGACGGTTAGATTAATTTAGTGGAGTTACATTTTACACAACTGACCGTATAATTATGTGACCAGCCATAGAGACCCTTATCGATCGACAAGTGCATTTCAAGAAGTGGTCATATGACCATATTCCATTTCTTATAATTGAATACAAAGATAAAAATAAGGAATTTATATCCAAACCCACATAAAATCTATGCTAATAGAGGATCACTTGCCATCCTAACTCTAATCCTAACCTAAACCCAACTCTGATCCTAATCGTTGGGGTGGCGACAGTCATGCCCAATTTCAGATACAATTTAATTAATAAAATATCGTTCGTTGCCAATTGTCAGATGACCACAACCATATTGAATACAATTTTAGGGGGAAGTCGCCTGTGTTAGAAAACAACAATTGTACAAACTCTTGACCTTTCTTGAGTCGAAAGAGCTAGTCAAGTCGCTAATGCAATATGCACGCAAGTATAACAGTTGGCTTGTCTTTAATGTCAAGACGATCAGATGTTATGCAGTCAGTAATATAAACAGTTGTTGTGTAGTGCTATCTACTTAAGATAGCTATAATAAACAACACGAAGATGTATTATACAGTGCTATCTACTGTAGATAGCTATATAATAGACAACACGAAATGTATTGTGTAGTGCTATTTACTGAAGATAGCTATAATATACAACATGGGTGTATTATACAGTGCTATCTACTGAAGATAGTTATAATATACAACATGGGGTGTATTATGCAGTGCTATCTACTAAAGATAGCACACGAGGTGTATTATACAGTCCTATCTACTGAAGATAGTTATATAGAAAGCACAAGCTGTATTGTGTTATGCTATCTACTGAAGATAGCTATATTAGACATGATAGACAACACGAGATTTATCATACAGCGCTATCTACTGCAGATAATGTAGATAATCTTTGCTAAAGATTATTAAAGAAAATACATGGAGAATATGTGATACAGAAAACAGTAGAGCTGGCGAATTTGCCAGACATTTTTGTATTCTATATAAAACAAAATGACAATGAACTTGAACCTATAAGATTTCTTCTACCGATCAATCCAATAACACAGATGCGATAAATAATATGACAAAAATAAAAACCGTTGAATTAAATTTACAACCCTGGATGTACTATTTGCCAAACATTCTGCATAGAAGAGAATGAACTTCAACCTATAAGTATAGGCTAGTAGCTTTCATATGTCAATCAATACAGTGCAAAATACGCTTCATGCAAACAAAGCAGTAAATAACGCGGAGGAACCAAATAAGGCAGATAATTTATTGTAGAGTTAAATTTACAAGCTGGGTGTATGCAATATGCAAGATGCTGCGTGTTACAATCAGAAGCATCAATATGAAAGGTAACAAGTATTCTGTATCTCGTGTTAATTAATTCTCTGCGCAAATTACATCTTGCAGCAAACGTATGCAGAAGAAGAATTAAGACGGTAATTCAGTGGAGTTACATTTTACACAACTGACCGTATAATTATTTGACCAGCCATGGGGACCCTTATCGATTGACAGATTACAAGTACATTTCAAGAAGTGGTCATATGACCATATTCCATTTCTTATAATTGAATACAAAGACAAAAATAAGGAATTTATATCCAAACCCACACAAGATTTATGCTAGTAGAGGAGCACTTGCCATCCTAACTCTAATCCTAACCTAAACCCAACTCTGATCCTAATCGTTGAGATGGAGACAGTCATGCCCAATTTCAGATACAATTTAATTAATAAAACATCGTCGTTGGCAATTGTCAGATGACCACAACCATATTGAAATTCAATTTTATGGTGAAAGTCGCGTCTGTTTTAGAAAACAACAATTGTGGAAACTCTTGACCTTTCTTGAGTCGAAAGAGCTGTGCCTTATGTACGTGTGATGTTTTCGTTTCTTTTCCTGTTTGATCTTAAAAAGCTGAAATCAGTTTTATCCCATGAGACAAGTGTCCATCTTCTTGAAAAGACAAGTCGCTAATGCAATATGCACGCAAGTATAACAGTTGGCTTGTCCTTAATGTCAAGACGATCAGGTGTTATGCAGTCAGTAATATAGACAGTTGTTGTGCAATGCTATCTACTGAAGATAGCTATAATAGACGACACGAGATGTATTGTACAGTGCTATCTACTGAAGATAGTTATAATATACAACATGGGGTGTATTATACAGTGCTATCTACTGAAGATAGTTATATTATACAACATGGGGTGTATTATGCAGTGCTATCTACTGAAGATAGCTATATAGAAAGCACAAGATGTATTGTGTATAGTGCTATCTACTGAAGATCGCTATAATAGACATGATAGACAACACGAGATTTATTATACAGCGCTATCTACTGAAGATAGCTATAGACAATCTTCAGATTAAAGATTATTAAAGATTATTAAAGAAAATACATGAAGAATATGGGATACAGAAAACAGCCGAGCTGGCAAATTTGTCAGACATTTTTTTATTCTATATAAAACAAAATGACAATCAACTTGAACCTATAAGATTTCTTCTACCGATCAATCCAATAACACAGAGACGATAAATAATATGACAGAAATATAAACCGTTGAATTAAATTTACAACCCTGGGTGTACACTATTTGCCAAACATTCTGTATAGAAGAGAATGAACTTCAACCTATAAGTATAGGCTAGTCGCTTTCATATGTCAATCAATACAGTGCAGAATACGCTTCATGCAAACAAAGCAGTACATAACGCGGAGGAACCAAATAAGGCAGATAATTTCTTGTAGAGTTAAATTTACAAGCTACATGTATGCAATATGCAAGATGCTGCGTGTTACAATCAGAAGCGTCAATATAGAAGGTAACAAGTATTCTGTATCTCGTGTTGATTAATTCTCTGCGCAAATTACATCTTGCAGCAAACGTATATCTGAAGAAGAATTAAGACGGTTATAGATTAATTCAGTGGAGTTACATTTTACACAACTGACCGTATAATTATTTGACCAGCCATAGGGACCCTTATCGATTGACAGAATACAAGTACATTTCAAGAAGTGGTCATATAACCATATTACATTTCTTATAATTAAATACAAAGACAAAAATAAGGAATTCATATCCAAATCCACATAAAATCTTTGATACTAGAGGAGCACTTGCCATCCTAACTCTAATCCTAACCTAAACCCAACTCTGATCCTAATCGTTGGGGTGGCGACAGTCATGCCCAATTTCAGATACAATTTAATTAATAAAACATCGTCGTTGTCAATTGTCAGATGACCACAACCATATTGAATACAATTTTAGGGGGAAGTCGCGCCTGTCTTAGAAAACAACAATTGTACAAACTCTTGACCTTTCTTGAGTCGAAAGAGCTGTGCTCTATGTACGTGTGATGTTTTCGTTTCTTTTCCCTGTTTGATCTTAAAAAGCTCAAATCAGTTTTATCCCATGAGATAAGTGTCCATCTTCTTGAAAAGACAGGTCGCTAATGCAATATGCACGCAAGTATAACAGTTGGCTTGTCCTTAATGTCAAGACGATCAGATGTTATGTAGTCAGTAATATAGACAGTTGTTGTGCAGTGCTATCTACTGAAGATAGCTATTATAGAAAGCACAAGATGTACTGTGCAGTGCTATCTACTGACGATAGATATACAGAAAGCACGAAATGTATTGTGTAGTGCTATCTACTGAAGATAGCTATAATAGACAACATGGGGTGTATTATACAGTGCTATCTACTGAAGATAGCTATAATAGACAACATGGGGTGTATTATGCAGTGCTATCTACTGAAGATAGCTATAATAGACAACATGGGGTGTATTATACAGTGCTATCTACTGAAGATAGCTATAATAGACAACATGGGGTGTATTATGCAGTGCTATCTACTGAAGATAGTTATAATATACAACATGGGGTGTATTATGCAGTGCTATCTACTGAAGATAGCTATAATAGACAACATGGGGTGTATTATACAGTGCTATCTACTGAAGATAGTTATAATATACAACATGGGGTGTATTATGCAGTGTTTACAGTTATATAGAAAGCACAAGATGTATTGTGTAGTGCTATCTATTGAATATAGCTATATTAGACATGATAGACAACACGAGATTTATTACACAGCGCTATCTACTGAAGATAGCTGTAGACAATCTTTGCTAAAGATTATTATAAAAAAAACAGAAGAATATGGGGAAAAAACAGCCGAGCTGGCGAATTTACTAGACATTTTGTTATTCTGTATAAAACAAAATGACAATGAACTTGAACCTATAAGATTTCTTCTACCGATCAATCCAATAACAATAACACAGAAGCGATAAATAATATGACAGGAATAAAAACCGTAGAATTAAATTGACAACCCTGGATGTACACATTTGCCAAACATTCTGTATAGAAGAGAATGAACTTCAACCTATAAGTATAGGCTAGTAGCTTTCATATGTCAATCAATACAGTGCAGAATACGCTTCATGCAAACAAAGCAGTAAATAACGCGGAGGAACCAAATAAGGCAGATAATTTATTGTAGAGTTAAATTTACAAGCTGGGTGTATTCAATATGCAAGATGCTGCGTGTTACAATCAGAAGCGTCAATATAAATGGTAACAAGTCGTTCTGTATCTCGTGTTGATTAATTCTCTGCGCAAATTACATCTTGCAGCAAACGTATGCAGAAGAATCATTAAGACGGTTAGAATTCAGTGGAGTTATATTTTACACAACTGACCGTATAATTATTTGACCAGCCATAGGGACCCTTATCGATTGACAGATTACAAGTACATTTCAAGAAGTGGTCATATGACCATATTCCATTTCTTATAATTAAACACAAAGATAAAAATAAGGAATTCATATCCAAATCCACATAAAATCTTTGATACTAGAGGAGCACTTGCCATCCTAACTCTAATCCTAACCTAAACCCAACTCTGATCCTAATCGTTGGGGTGGCGACAGTCATGCCCAATTTCAGATACAATTTAATTAATAAAACATCGTCGTTGGCAATTGTCAGATGACCACAACCATATTGAAATTCAATTTTATGGTGAAAGTCGCGTCTGTTTTAGAAAACAACAATTGTGGAAACTCTTGACCTTTCTTGGGTCGAAAGAGCTGTGCCTTATGTACGTGTGATGTTTTCGTTTCTTTTCCCTGTTTGATCTTAAAAAGCTGAAATCAGTTTTATCCCATGAGACAAGTGTCCATCTTCTTGAAAAGACAAGTCGCTAATGCAATATGCACGCAAGTATAACAGTTGGCGTGTCCTTAATGTCAAGACGATCAGGTGTTATGCAGTCAGTAATATAGACAGTTGTTGTGCAGTGTTATCTACTGAAGATAGCTATAATAGACAACACGAAATGTATTGTAACCTGTGCTCTATAATATGTATAATAGTAACTATAATAGGCAACACAAAATAGATTGTATAGTGGTGCTATCTACTGGAGATAGCCATAGACAACATAAGATGCATTGTATAGTGCGATCTACTGAAGATAGTTATGGTAGACAGCACGAGATGTATTGTGCAGTGCTATTTAAACTGAAGATAACTACATAGACAACACATGTTGTATAGTGGTCTTATCTACTGAAGATAGCTATAGACAGCACAAAATGTATTGTATTGTGCTATATCTACTGCAGATAGCTATGATAGACAACACAATATAGTATATGCTATCTACTGAAGATAGATATGACAACACAATATGTAGTATATGCTATCTACTGAAGATAGATATAGACAACACGATATGTATTGTATATTCTATCTACTGAAGATAGCTGTAAATAACACAAGGTGTATTGTATGGGCTATCTTCTGAAGATAGCTATAGACAACACAAGATGTATTGTATAGTGCTCTAAATGAAAGAAGCATTTTACTGATGTGCATCACCATATTTTTGTTAACCTATTGATTGTTGTTCATGTGTAGATTAAGTTGTAATGTAAATTAATTTCTATTATGTATTGTAAGATAATATCTCTGTATCGCGCCTTGAGCGCCATTGATTTGGTGGAGATGTACGCATTAGAAATTCACATTATGATTATTATTACTGAAGATTAGCTATAGATAACGCGATATGTATTGTATGTGTTATCTACTGAAGATAGCTGTAGATAACACGATATTGTATTGTATGTGTTATCTACTGAAGATAACAAGGGTGCATGTACATATAACTTGTCAATAAGGGATAACTTGCACAATCAGTAAAATAGCAAACTATTTTATACTCTTTCAACATCACTTGCATACATCATCGTGTTACATGTTAATCTGTCTCTCATGCATCACCATCAAATCTTACTTTTTATATTAAATTTAGAATTGGGCTTGGTAACTATGAAGGCTACATGCAGGTTTAAAAAGCAAACACATATTGCAACATTTAAATTCTACTGTGATAGTTCAGATAAATCACCTGTTTATCTTCCTTCTCCTTTTACATCTCGTTTCGTTTTTCATCATTACCTATAATAAAATCAATTCATATCACATGAACAGGTATCAAAGAAACATACAAAAGTACGATGAAAAATAATCATGAAAATCGCATTTCTACTTAAAATGATACCTGATATTCATTTGTATGGATTATATAATAACCATGTTATTCCGAAAGCTCCGTGTGTTGTGCGTTTTACACGGTTCATGTTACACTATAATCATATGCACTAACAAAATGTTAATTTAACCGTACTCGGAAGTGTTTGATTTTGATATATTACTTACCTACATCACTATTATACTACCTGAGTTCTTTAATAAGTCATACTGATTACACACGGCTGGGAAATCACACAGAAGTACATATTACTTACACACAACGCACATGCATGCAAACGAACAATAACATTGGCAAATTCTATCCACCGTGCCTCGGAAAATTGATATGTTTCTTATTAAAACAAACTTCTTACCAGAAAAAATAAGATGGAAAATTATAACAAAATCTGTTTTCAAAATCTGACACCATCCTCAGTCTCAATTTTCATATAACATAGGAAATAATTAACTTGCAGATGATATCGTAAGTTGTCTACTGTTTCTATTCGCGGCCATCTTGATTTACGCTTCTCAAGACGTGTTAATGCTAGAGTTTGAAGCTTTCCATCGAACAAGAAGTCACTTAATATATTTTCATAGATTTCAACACCTTTTAAAAGCGTTGTTAGATTAATGTTTCTGTTCCCTTGGATGTATTTTATTTCTGAATTTTAAATTGTTCATAAAATTTCACACAATTTTGATATTTTTTCATTTAAGTGGAAAAAACTACGGACTTGTCGTCTGCGCAATATTATCTTATAATGTATATATACTCTGGTCGCGAGTCGCGAACAATATTTTTTGACCAATAATCTGGATCGTTCTTTCTAGAGCAACATAAAACGATGCACCACATTGATCAGATTTCAAGCGCCAATACTAACGACTATAGGGTATGAAGTAAGATACATGCGTAAAGGTTGAAGTGTTAAGTAACACGCGAGAATGTTACTCAATATAGATAAGCTTCAAGGCGCCTTGTGTGCAAAATATATACCATGGTAAGACAAATCTGTTCTTTTAAACAATATGTTATGACAGAAGTTGCTGAATTAAAAAGAAAGGTGATGGTTGGGGTTTTTTTATAGAAAATTCGCACCAAAAATGTAGAAATAAAAATATTTGTCTTGGGGTACGTATGTTGAACATTCTTAATATTAAAAAGAAGCTCCATATAAAACAAATAACATGGTTTTCACTAAGAGCTTTTATTATTTGTCAATATCTGCTCGTGGAAAAGAAACTCATTCTGGATTTTTTAATCGCAAGTATGTACACGAGTTTTGCTGCTTCGGAATAATCAAACTTGCAACACTATATTCGCCGTAGAAATAGTGATGTAAGGTTAATTACAATAGCAATGGGGTTATCTTATTTTTGAATGTATTGCCCTGCACTATAATCAGGCCGCACTCATCACATGAGTATGCACATGTAGAATCATTGATTTATGCAATACCGCTCTTTTCAAGGACACTAGTCTTACAGGGGCGAGTGAAACATGTATACAATGAACTCAGCACAATGTGAAATATCTATAGAATTGCGATCCCGGTCTTTATCCACATTCCTTGACAACGACTAGTGCAAGGCAATACATTCAAAAATAGTGTAAACCCATTGCTACGGTAATTAATCCTGTTACATCATACTTCTACAGCGTTTTTATACCTGCACTTTTAAACTTAACCTCCTGTTACAAAACATCTGTGTTTTGCATTCACTAAACACGTGTTAAACCCAGAGTAAAAATGACATAATACATGTAAAAGAGGCCCTTGAATATGTCTTGAGGGCTACTCTATAGGAGATTCAATTTATTTCAGATCTTGATTTTGGTGACAAACCTATAAATTATGCTTTTTTTTAATTGCTATTTTGGTTGTTTATATCACTGTATGACAAAAAAACTTGTCTTTTCTATTACATTACTCATAACTGTATTTTATACAATATTCATGCGCGGGTATATTGCTAAACTTTCTTTATGATCAAATTCTGATCACATAACATGTTATTGTCTATGCGTCATGCCTCCTACGTTTTAATATCACACATCAAATATCAACAAGCTTGTTGTAGATAATTAGAACATACCAGCTTGACACATGTCCCATTAATATGTTTGTCAACGAAACGTGCGCTATGGATAATATATTTGAAAGAAAAGAAACAAACCACTGCTTTGTTACACATCAGATAAATCAATTTCGTATTTGTCAAAACCAATTTACAAATTGTAAAATGTCAAAACATGTTCTCGACACGTAAACATCAAAACACATTTGAAACATATTGCAATTTACAGTGAATTGAAATGTATTGATTTTGAAAGCAACATATTAATTGCATGCGGAGGATATATATTACATGGACTATTTTATAAGCACGTGTAATGTATGTAACATTTTAATATTGGCGGCGCATATTGACGCGGAGATATACGTGATCTGTTCTATAGCGGAATATGTAAAACCGGATTTAAACAGTATAAAACCAAGTTAGTATTGAGGTATATAACTTTCACAAAATCGTGCCAATACAATGGGATCTTGAATGCAACATATTGGATATTTCTTATATTCACACTCGACTTAAATTTTCCAAATCACGCAATCAAACTTGATTTAGTGCAATTCAAGAGACAAAAAGAAGAAAACGAATTTTGAGGCTTGTAGGAACTTAATCTAAAAAATCTGGGTTAGGCCTATATAACAAACAGATAACTGCAATACTTAGAACTTTAAAATATGAACTAAACCCAGTCCATCTAGGAACAACCAACGTTTGATCAATCCCATTTATTTTACAAGTCTTCTTTAACTTTTATGTTAGTCATCAAAATATAAAAAACAAAGAACATGAACTATTCTCATTTGTGCAAGAACATTTCAGTTTTATTGTTTAATTTAAATATTTAAATTGGAATATTTAAATTTGATCTACAAATCATCTACAACATCAAATCGTATACAAGGCAAAACATATTTCTGTGTCACCTGGTTTCCTTTAAGCTGAGTATAATTTCATACTCCATCGCTGAGCGACGAGCGATTGGTTTCTAGTCAATTAAAGGTAGCACGCTCTTTGTTGCGTTGGGGAAGCGCACTACTCATTGGTCAAATACGAATCGCTCGTCGCTCAGCGATGGAGTATAAATTCAGCTCAAAATCGAAATAGAATGGAAACTGTATTCTAAATTGGTTTGTTTCGATTTTCCTCACTCTGACTCTAAGCGAGACCATCTTGGTTTCATTCACATGACACATTAAGATCCGTGCTAATCTGCATTTGGATCTGTTTACTACACTTCTGTTATAGGCTCATATTTTGCAACCATAGATTATATTTTTTGTCTAGTCTGATTTTCAGCGAACACTGGATCAGGGATGTGGGCGACTCCACTGATCAACAACATATTGGTGCAATTTATGTACTCCTTTGATCATTCCCCGTAGTGGCTCACAAACTAATAATTACCCGATGCCAAAAATAATGCGGGATTTAAACTTTAAACTGAACATGTTATAAATAAATGAAATCATGATTAAATAAGGGGAAAACAATATTATTATCTTTTTGAATTCGCTTCTCGTAAGATATTACTTTTAGCTCCATGGGTTTGATTCAATTTACGTTTTGAACTCGTAACAAAATGTCGCTTTAATATAGTGAATTATTTAAAAAGTAATATTTCTGCTCAAATCTTCCGTTTTGGGAATAGAATTATCAACGTAATCCACAAATGTGTTCAATCATGATTTAATGGAGTATTAATATATAAAGGATTCCTTAACCAGAGACCCCAAAGATCTTTAAATGTATGAGCTCTGCCTTAACTAACATGAACAAGCCATGTCAAAAACACAATTAAGTTTGTTTAAAAATAGTTTTACCATTATTCATTCTGTATTGAATATTATTCCTTGCACATTAAGTAATATAAGAAATATAATGAAATTCACTTTTCAAAACTCGATCGCATCTTAAATACCGGTTATTCTTGGCCACTCACCTAGCCGGTCAGAATATTCCCAAATGTACACGAACTTCTTAAAAACGGACCTCATTCCTGCACTTAACGTAATTTTATTTGTTCCACGAACTGTCCGGTCCTGTGCCCTTAATTGATCTTAATACAGGTTCATCTTTAGAAAATTAATTTAAGACACGCAATCGACGAAGTCGTAAGATTCTGTTGATTAGCACGACACGGAACTTGGCGTTATTTTTTGGGAGGGGGATTATTTGCATGAAAACACACGTCCAGTGGAGCTGGTTTTGAGACGCTAACTATACGGCAAGATACAAAGTTACGACTCTATGCAAGATATCAATAAAAATTTGCAAGGTAAATGAAAATTTTCCTTAGTTTCCGTTGAAAGTTTCAAAACTACTTTTGTTTTATAAATATCATGTTGATAAATAAAAGCACGGGGCACCGGGGCAACATATCTAAAAAACAAGAAATCACATTTCCATCAAATAACTTTCATGTTGTAGCCAAGATTTAAGAGTATAAACAAGGGTAATTTCAATATCCTGACACGTAAGGTAACAGAGATGCAATGATGGAGGTAGAACTTTTTGAATGACCCTCGTATATACATAGTTCTTTGAGGGATGTCTGGGACCACACGGGATAATGCAATTTGAAGCTAAATTTGAAAATGCCAATGCTTTTGTTGTTTCCTATCAGCAGACCAAGTTCGTATGACAAAACAATTATATTATCTTGTCAAGCAACGAATCAGTCCAAGCGATGTCACTTTAACTTGTCTATCTATGTGAATTAAAAAGGATCGTAAATTTCAAGTAAAAGTTCACGGATAACAATATGAGACGTGTGTTCGTTGGCAAATTAATATTTGTAATGAGGCCACATCGGACAGGTAGTTTCCGCCGGGCAGAGAGGGCAGACGCGGTCGTGGGCGATAATAAAAACCTATAGTGAAAGTGCTTTGCTCTGATTTCGTTTGAACAATGCTGAAAAAAAAATCAGAAATGGAAAGTCGAGAAGAAAGAGATGAGAAGGTAATCAGGCTTTGGGAAGAAACAAACAGAAGTTGTTTATAAAATGCAAAGAAGTGGACGTTACAGACAGTGAGTAAATATGTTTTACTCATGAAGACTGGTAACTTGTAGAACGGTATTTTTAAACACTTCGTCATATGATTTATTACAAGGGGTACGAGTTTGTTCTTTATATATCATGATATGACAATTAAGTGTAAATTACTTAAAAGCAAAAATGTTTTAAGAAAGAGCTACAGAGATGGATAATTCTTCGGTCTATGATTTTGATAGACGTATACTGATTGAAGCACTGGTTTCTCACATGTTATGTTAGTACTATCTACTGAAGATAGCAAATAAGATACGTAAAACACAATAGTAATACATTGCACTTATATATCAATGCTATAAAGAAAAGAAATAGATCGAGAAGTCTAATATAATTACTGATAGACATAAATGATTAAACCACTGGTTTATCAAATGGCATGTTAGTACCAAATGGTCATGCCTCTTTCACATGCACCATAAATATTGTCAAATATTTCTTAGCAAAAACTCATAGTAAATATATAGCAGATCCGTCAAATGTGTGCAAAAGTTGTCCATTCCTTAATGCCTTTGACTTACAATAATCCCACTATTTTAAGCAGTGACCTTCGACAAATGTCGATAAAACTGTCAAAATGATACTACGGCGAGACTGTTCAATGGCATTTTCTGTTAATGTTCGCTAGTGAAGTATAAGAATAATGGTAATTTTTTTTAAATAGAAAAAAAACACTGTAAAAACGTTTAAATTGCATACAATATTGCAATAAACCTAACGACTTTAGTGTGAATTATTATTGTAGCAATGTAAAATCGTCTAGTTTAGTCTTGTTAGTTGCTATCTTCTGAAGATAGCAATAACAAAGTGCACAATTTTACACGACGCTATTTATAACTGCGAACCCTGTAATACAAACCTTTTACACAACCTTTTAGAGATTGGCGATATTTTCCTCACGTTTCTATCTACTCTAAGGTAGCAATGTGAAACTGAAAGACTTGAACACATTCCATATGTAAATTTACACCTTATATATTTGAAACCATACGAGTTTAGTGTCGGTGAATGCAAAGTACAGCCTTCAATGCTATGTGTACTGTATATAATAGTAATCTACACCCAATGGTTTGTTTTATTAATGTTTTCGTCTTAGAAATAGAAGCAAAGTAACTACTTATATTTTACCACAATTATTTGCTATCTTATTTGCTATCTTAAGGACGATATTATATGCTTTCGTTTTATGATAATAGGTCTATGTCTAATGACATTGTATCGATTAGCAACTGACAACAGTGTCATCTGCTGAATATATAGGTTCACACCATATGCACGGGAGCACGGTGGCTGAGCGGAACGGGCTCCGACTCATAATCGGAAGGTTGTGGGTTCGAGCCCCGGGGATGCCATCTTGTTGTGCCCTTGAGTAAGGCGCTTTATCTCGATTACTCCTCTCCACCCATGTGTATAAATAGGTACCGGAATTCTTAAATGCTGGGAAGGTAACAGACTCGCTGTGGAGGAGGTGTAGCGATCCCCCTATAGCAACATTACATGGAGGAGTTTGGCCCAATCCATGAAAGAGAGATGGGCACTCCGATCACTGTTTATACAGGATCGTCTCCTTTACCTTACCTTTACCTTACACTATATCAAACGATGCAGAAACTATATTGCCTCGTGTGACCATGTAATACTGACCTCTTGCTTTCTGTTTAGGGCCTAGCATTGTAAAGGCCGCTAGCTTGCATGATATGATATTGATATGGCAGACACCTTAACTGCATAGACTCAGGGAGTCTCAGAAACGATGATCCAATAAATAAATGAATAATTGTTTTTAGAAACCTGTCCCTGCCCAGGTAATGTGAACTGTTTGAATTTATAGTACCTATTGACCATCTACTACAGGCTGTATCAAAATGATTGGTACCCATCTGTTTTGATGGTTATTGAAAAGCCTGTTTCTACCAAATACAGCATTGTGTTCTCTTGAAATGACCAGAATATATAGTTTTATCACCTCTCACAACATTAATCAAAACATTAGGTGGATATTATGTTGCATTTTGGCAAAGCAGCCATGTCCATAGTAATACGAAACTATGAGTACCAATCATTTTGATACAGCCTGTACCTTTATTGTCAAAGCAACAATGAGATTGGCAAAGCACGAATATTTTAGAGATCAGTTTTAATGTGGAGACTCTTTCTCGAACGTGTCCAGTCGACCATGGACATGGTAAGTTAGATCGAGAAGACATTGGCGGGTTTATCTGAACACTCATCTTTTGGTCATTTCTGTGGACTGAGGCTATATCACTATACA
The DNA here is from genome assembly GCF_039555335.1 of Amphiura filiformis. NCBI lineage: Eukaryota > Metazoa > Echinodermata > Ophiuroidea > Amphilepidida > Amphiuridae > Amphiura > Amphiura filiformis. Next base: position 12,136,069 of record NC_092642.1, on the reverse strand, counting down.
AGAGTAAGAACATAAAAATGTACAATCAGCCCTGGTGCTCTTTTTGAGACTGTAAAACATACTGGCGTCATTTATGTATCGATTATGATCGGAAGACATTGCACTCACCAAATATGATTGGATTTTACACTCAGCATCAACTGTAAACTATCTTTGCCATAAACATACATGTTATGATAACTCCACATTAACGACGAGTACATGGCTTGATTTTATAATTTGCATCGTACATTATGTAGAGTATGCATATTGACATTTGGAAATGTACAGGAAGTTGATTCTTCAGTGTAATACTCATAATAGTGTTTACTATCTTCAGAAGATAGCATTTACGTGTTCGTTGTGCGTAGCTTTTAGTTTATATTTCTCTACGTATCTTGCTACCTATATTCATACATATCTGTTTGCATAATATAGTGGATGGAAGGTATGTGGAGGTGGTGTCCAGGGTATGTAGGGTGTGTGGAGATATTAATAAAACCTATATTATTTTCTTGTTCATATTTTACTATCTTCAGTAGATAGCACTCATACACACTGCCATGTTATACTTTACGTGGGGTCTAGGTGTATCACTAGTAGTTTGGCAAATATCGCATAAGAGAGCATCATCATGATCATTGTCATCAAATAAGAATTAATTGCTATAGAGATCTTGACCTTTGCAGTTTAAACACGGCATTTTGAACAATAAACTAACCCAAAGCCCTAACCTTTAACATAATCCATGATATTGAACACTTAAGATATCATTCGTATAGCACAGCCATAGAAAGCAATAAAACAAATAACTTGTTATAACAGAATAAAATTGCTATTAATTGACAAGACTGCCATCGATTACAGGCTTACAGCTAAAAGGTTGTCTATCTATACAGGGGAATGACATTTGTATGCATTTACACTCTGTCAAATTTATATACCTTTTTAAGAAGCACTTTTATTCAAGGACGCTATAAAATATTGCATGTATCTATTTAAATGGTGATACAGTCGCATCCATCATTTTTATATAGGCTACATGCGTAATTGTATTTTAAAATGCATTTTATATTATTGGCTTATAAGTTATTTAACTATTAGTTGTTTCCTTTTTGACGACTGCTCAATTACTTGTTCGTGTGGTTTATTTGCATGATATACCAGTCCGATCTTACTTTGGATTTGGGTGTTTTGGTTTTTTTTCCTTGTGTGATTGATTTATGGATATGATTATTGATTGACTGATCAAGAAACATTATTGCGTAGTGACTTAGGTAGATGCAGTGGGTAGTAATTGCGAGCAAACAATTAATATCAGTATAGCAATTAATATATTTGGTAGCCGATATAATATCTTACACCTTTCAAACGCAAATAACAATGGTAGTAACATAAATTATGCAGCACTGTTTCTTCAAATTTATCATCAATCATACTTTTAAGATTAGATGACATATGGCAATTTGGAAACGATTTATTAACAGTACCATTGGTCAAAATTCATATTCTCTATAGTAGGCCCCCTACTATAGCTTCATGATTCGATTGAGGAGAGAAAGAGCTTACACCATGAGCAAAAATTTTTTTGTATGCACAGGAATTTTATACAAAAACATGTGTATTTACTATCCTGCCTTTTCCATACGCTTTTTTAATGCCATAAACAGCCTATCCCTAGGCGCCAAAACACACGTTCAGCTGTGTGTTCCACAGTACACAACGCTGGCCTTGACGCAACGTAAGCCAAACCACCAGGCATCATCACATAATGTATCATGTTCACGCGACCATGGAAACTCTGAAGTTTTACCTGATCGGCGCGGCGTCTACTATCACCAACTTGTATGATTACACCAAATGTAAACCATGTTCCATTTGACACCACTAACGTGAAATTTGCTCATCAGTGTATTACCCAGAGAAATCATAGCCTATATGTTATTAAATGCACTCACCTCATCGACTGATTAATAAAAATCACAATTTTGTAACTTTTATCTTCCATGACATGCACTCAACATCAATTTTATATCTTACTATCTTCAGTAGATAGCACTTACATATTCGGTGAAATAGCACCCATTCGTCGTACGTAGGAATGTTGTTTGTTGTGTTTTTGCAATAGGGTAGGGGATGTATGTATATATGGGTGCATAAGTGTGGGTGGGGGGTGGGGGTGTGTGTGTGTGAGTGGATAGTTGTTCATATGTTGCTGTCTTCAGTAGATATGCAGTAACATGTAGGCCCTATTATCATATGCCACACACTGTCCTATCTAAAGTCCTAAATCTTCTGAATTTGGTTCACGTGTGAACACACCTAATATTCGTGTGTGATTCACCTGAATATACGCATCCCTAACGTGTATAATTATGCCCGTAAGATTCAGCAGGCAGATCTGTGTGATTAACAATATACTAGGAAAATCCAAAAAGCCACATTTTACGCAAAATATGGTAAGATTTCTTCTCATTTTATTTAATATGTCCAAAAAAGCCTTGACTCATTGACGTATGAGTTCATAATCTTTTACATGAATAAAGGACACATTTTGTGTGCGTTTTGAAACAAATAGTATCAAAATAATTCATTTTCGAAGACTGTGTGCAATTGGTTAGTGGTCAACATAACAATATTACCACTGCGACCGTTAATAACCAACGCTGTCAGGATTTGATAAACGTACAGCCACACTCTAGACTGAAAATGTAAACCCTAACGAGGTACTACGTTATAAAATGCCCTTAAATCATATCTGAAATTGTAATATATTATATATATTGGAGTCACAACCAAATCGTACCGTAGGGCTGAGGGTTTTTAACGTAGTTGACGTTTGTTGATGTACTCTCCACTCTGGAGGCAGAATAGACAATTTGTAACGTCCATGCAGTGGGTTTTTGCGCTCACCTTGTTCACCGAACAAACAATCCAATGCGTGGCTTAAAGTCTTCATTCATTTCGTGATTCCATTTCAAAATGTCAGATAGTATACACGGGAAGTTATATGTAGACTAATATGAAAATGTCTCGGAGAAGAAGAGGAGACTTGATGCTATACATGTTGACTATAATCCATCTTCCTAAGTCAAGAGGCGGTATCTACTTTGTTGACAAGGAACATATACTACATTTTACCTTGGTAACGATTTCATTTCAAGTATTTGCTAGAGTCAATGGAGTAGAATATATTTGGCTAGAACACATTGTCTGCTAGGTTATATTTAAAGGGATTGCCATGGATTTACCGATCCAAAATACCATAAAATTCATCAAAATTCAGATTTTTGCCTTAAATAGATTATAGATGCTTGAAGCGGAAAAATGGCAAATGTGAAGCAATCTGAACAAGACAAAATCAGACATCAAAATAATGATAAAATAAAAACACATTCGTACTTTTATTACATTTTTTCTTACCGTGCGATCGAGGCTGTCGAATTCGGCATGGTATGGCGCTTGCAGTAGACATCGAGAATAGCAGGCACTGAAAGTGGGTTTATTTACATGTATGCAATAGACAAGATAATTGTTGATACCCTTGAGAGTTAGATAAAATATTTTGTACAGAAAATATCTGATAAGCCTTTAATTTAGGCGCCGACCTACTCAAAACCATACGGCGTTTTTAATACAGTAAGACAGTACAGTGTTAATATGAAAATATCGTGATCAACGGAATATACAAAGTCTCGGATATAGGGCCTACTGTCTTGTCAAATTTGTTCATTGATGCTAAAACTCTATATAAATACGAGTACCGGCTTAAGGGCCAGAATGCATTATAGTTGCTAAGCTATACCTGGCTTGGGTATTAGGTCTGTACCCAGCAAACACAAAACGTTTTCGACATCATTCGCAAAAGGTTATAAAAGGTTGTCAGAAAACGTTTAAATGTCGGGTTATATAAAGGGTATATTAAGAGTATAAAACGTTTTCATAACCTTAAAAACATTTTTGATAATCTACTGCTCAGCAAACAAAAATGTTTTACAGAAATCGTTTAAATGTCGGGTTATATAAAGGGTATAAAAACATTTTAATAACATTCCTAAAACATTCTTGAAAACTTGATACAAAACATTATAAACAGAATGTTATTTTGGGGTTGAAAAAATATTTTGCGAAAAATGTTTACCCAAAATATTTTCAATAACGTTTTAAAAACATTTTCATGACCTTTATATAACCCGACATTTAAATGTTATTAAAAGGTTTTGAAAAATACATATTAAGAACATTTCTGGGTTTGCTGGGTTCAAATATTTTAACATAATGTTATTTAAGTATTGACACAATATTTTGCAAAAATGTTTGCAAAAATAGTTTACAGTAACATTTTTTGAAAACATTTAAAAATATTGTTGTTGTGTGTTTTCATACAAAACGTTTTAAAACGTTATCATGACCTTTATATAACCCGACATTTTAATGTTATTAAAACGTTTTTACCTAAACCAAAAGCCAAAATATAACTTATTTAAAACGTTATTAAAACGTTTTTGTGTTTGCTGGGTATATCTGTCATGGATTTTCCATGAACACTGATGAACGAGCCCAAGCGTGTGTTCCATACAGACCAACCTAGGTAAACAAACAAAAAAACACACCAACAAACAAATAAGCAAACAAAATGTCTGTAAAAATACATATTTTAACATATCAATCTTATTTCGTTTTACAGTGTATGCATTTTTGTATCAGCACTCTCGTAATGAAACATTTTGCCTTTTCGTTATATACGAGTGCAATAGACAATTAAAATCACGTGATCATTATCCAGTCATAATTAATCAATTAAAAGCCAATCTTTCAATTCAAAAGAGAATTTTTCTCATTTAAATACTATTAAAAAGGAAATTCAACAATGCTAAATTCAAAATATTGTATGTTCTTTAGAAATTCAAAGCATGCAGACAAGTACAATTTTCATCGATGAAGTCAATTTATACCACCCACCTCAAAATCTATTTTCAAAATATTTACCCATCCTTATATAGAAATTTACCATTTTACTACATATTCTAAATTGAACCTGATAGTGACAAATTGTTTGATTCACTGAGAGAACCAGCATATCTGATATGCATGCGCTAACGTATAACGTGATTTTGATTTTTACATTGTTACAAATTGTTTGATAAATGACAAACCCCAAACCTTGATTGACATTGATAATAGATTTCAAGCATTGGGCTATTCCAGTTGATTTCCATACACCCCCTGTGGAAGACATGACCTTAAATCTCCCACATAGGTGTGTAGATTTCAAATAGAGTCACCCATTCAGGTAACCCCATTTGAAATTCACACTGCACTCCCTGTGTGGAAGATTAAGGCCACGTCTTCCATTGGGGTGTATGGATTTCAACTGGAATAGCCCTTTGATAATATATTTTATACATTATAAAATCCATCTGTTGCATCCACTTATAGGTCATATTGTTACCACGTTGGAGCCAACTGCATCATGTAATGTATTTAGATAAACAAATGATGTGCAATTTTCTGTCTTTCACAGCCTGACAAAATTGTAAATTGGATGTTTTATTTAGGTTTTTAATCCATTTAACCTATTTACCTGCTATTTTAGTATTTACCTCATGCTGTGCATATATACTGTTAAATTAAAATTCCTTCGAAAGTGTAATCGGGAATAATATTTACTGCAAGAAAAGTTATTGAAAAAGTTGCTAACATTTCGTGTGATGAGCTCCCCCCGGGTGAGCTCCATGTACTATCCGTTATCCCTTTCAGCAACGGCGGAATCACTATACTATATATTATAGTAGTGATCCACCATTGCTCATAGGGATGACTGCAGTGATAGTACACGGAGCTTCCACTTCTTCATTCTTTTAAATAGCCGACCCTCGCTTTTTTAAAACCCTGAATAAATGTTGCCACATTAAGATCACAGTGTCTTAAACATATAACACCCTAAATAAATATCGCCACATGATATGAAGATCACAGTGTCTGAGATACCCTTTGAGAATTCATCCAAATCAACTCTGGAGGCGAATCATACCAGTGATTAGTGGACACACACTAATAAGCAGATGAAATGAGCCGGAAGCAATCCAAATGACCTTGACGGTGTGACTCTCGATAACATCATCATAAGAAAACTCATGTAGTAAAATCGATGAGAAAGCTCTGAGTCATACAATTGAGGTGATTAAAAATGTATGTGGGTGAATGTGCCTGCAGATGCGTGGTATTATAAGATCATTAACGATTCATTAACCTTTTGTTAATCAATAGTTGATAAAAATAAAGGAAAATTAACAGAGAATGCAAGGAGACGAAGATATGTAAACCTATCTTGAATTCAATTCGTTATATGCCCATGTATCATTATGAATCATGTTGTATAACTCGATTTTTGGTAAATTTACGTATTGCGGGAAAAGGCTTAATGTCGAGATGCCGAAACGATACGTCTTTCATATCATAAAAGACATGACAACACTGCAACTTATTTACATAGAATCAAATTAATGTGGAGTTGTGTTATTCCCTTAACATACATTGATACTAATGTTTTATTCTTCTCTTTTTCCTTTTCATATGCCGCTGTTTCCATCATGCAACATTCATCAAAAATAGGTAAGATTATTAAAGTGTAACCCACGCTTGGGCCAAAGAAAAAATGTTTGGTTTTCTTCCAACAATTTGATGAACTGGTCCCAATTTTGAACCAGAATGACAGCAATTTTGTTATCTAATGAGCCGAATTACCAAAGATGGTAAAACTATAAGAGGACATTTTTGCAGGGGTTAATTTGGCACTTTCAGGGTTACACAGGCTTTTGAAAAATAGTGGCAATTTTAATCATTATCGTCCTACTCGTTTTTATCTTCCCTATACTAAGTGTTAAGAAATAAGAAATAATTTTAGTTGTCCACACATCACACAGGAGACAGATATATTGCTTATATGTTTAAAGTCGTTCCTTTCATTTACAATGACAATAATGCAACTAATGTGCGTTTTCCGAAACCAGGAGTGTCATTGAGTACAACTTTGCGCAGACATTTAAGCAGTTTAAAGACACACAGGAATATGTAGAAGAAGGCGAAGGCAAAGAAGAAGACAGACAGATAGACAGAGAGAGACAGAGATACAGATAGAAAACAGACAGAGAATATTTATATGTTCAAGGTCACTTGTCTGGTTTAATGTTTACTGTGCAACGATTGCCACTAAAACTTATATCAAAAACACAAATGCATAGTGCCTTAATACACACACCCCAAGCGAGCGAGCGAAGGTTTGACGAGTTTGATTACTTGTTTTATTCCCATTTCTCACCCGTCACGTACTACATCATCTATTACAATGACAATAATGCAAGTAATGTGCGTTTTCCAAAACCAGGAGTGCCAATGAGTGCAACTTTGCGCAGACATTTACTTAGCAGTTTAAAGACACAAAGGAATATGTAGAAGAAGACGAAGGCAAAGAACAAGACAGACAGATAGGACAGAGAGAGACGGACATACAGAAAAACAGCGAGAGAGACACAGACAGAGACACAGATAGAAAACAGACAGACAGAGAGAGAATATTTATATGTTCAAGGTCACTCGTGTTGTTCAATATCTACTGTGCAGCGAGTACCACTGTGGAAAACTTATATCTAACACAAATGCATAGTGCCTAAATACACACACCCCAAGCGAGCGAGCGAAGGTTTGACGAGCTTGATAACTTGTTTTATTCCCATTTCTCACCTGTCCCGTACTACATTACAATGACAATAATGCCACCAATGTGCGTTTTCCAAAACCAGGAGTGCCATTGAGTGCAACTTTGCGCAGACATTTACTAAGCAATTTAAAGACACAAAGGAATACATGTATGTAGAAGAAGACGAAGGCAAAGAAGAAGACAGACAGATAGAGACAGAGAGACGGACATACAGAAAAACAGCGAGAGAGACACAGACAGAGACACAGATAGAAAACAGACACACAGAGAATACTTATGTTCAAGGTCACTCGTCTTGTTCAATGTCTACTGTGCAACGAATGCCACTATGTAAAACTTATATCAAAAACACAAATGCATAGTGCCTAAATACACACACCCCAAGCGAGCGAGCGAAGGTTTGACGAGTTTGATTACTTGTTTTATTCCCATTTCTCACTTGTCACGTACTTCAGCATCTATTACACGAACAAGCTAAGCAAAACATCTGTTGTCGTAACTCACGGCGTTAAAAGTCGCGAATAATAACAGAGGCGGTTTTAATTAATTATTTGTTATCTGCCGTAGATTGTGCCTCAACTATCTGTTAATGACAAGTAATTCAATATGGCTGCTGTCTTTCAAGCAGTTTTGTGTAATTGACCGGTAGGATTAAGCACGTGTTAGCAGGAATAAATCATGTGTTAGGGTAGTTTGCACAAACACGCTTCTTAGATTTGAAAACGGGGTTAATAAGCCCAATCGGCATTGGAAGTTTGCAATGCATTGTGGGACAGTTTTTGCAGTTTTAGGACACTTTGTCCTTTGACCTATCAGGAAAATTGCTGTAATTATTAATAATTTATTTATTATTGTCATAATGTTATCATTAAAAATATTTAAATAATTAATTCATTTAATAATAATGTTTTTTAAGTTTGTTTTTATTCTAGTAACAAGTTTTGAATTATATTTTGTACGCACAAAACCCGAATTTTCCAGATAGGTCAAAGGGCAAAGTGTCCTAAAAAAACCGGAAGTTACAATAGCGATTTGGCTTATTGGAATGAAAGGCATTTATTTTACTCGCGAAACTATAAAAAACGCTTTCTATAAATTGAAAATTTGTTATGTATCCGTTAGTCGTTTGTACTATATTCTCTTTTCATTTGCAGGTTCGTGTGTGTTTTTACTAGCTTATTGGTACATTAGATAAACCAATTCTATACCAATCACGTCAAATTTACACATAAAGACATTTTAAAGACATTTGAAATTTCGAATGATAAATTTATCTATCATGCATTTGCTAGACCCCCAGTTCAGCTAAATACTCCGTCATCGAAAGTACTTTTCTGATGAAGAAAAGCAGGTTAAAATACGTAACAAATTGCAAGCAGTAAAATCGTCTGCAAAGAAAGAGGGAAACTGGGGTACAAAAGATGGTGTGATGAACTGCCCATTAGCAAGAACAATATTAAAAATGGTTAAAGATAACAGTCAAATGTAAGAACTCATATCGTATAATTGAAATGCATTCAAGAAGTGCAAATCATGTTTTGCTGCCCATTTTAGCGAGTTAATTTCGTTTTAAAACGGAGGGCGTGACATTTCCATTTTGAAGATGCGTTGCAAAGATAACAATTGCCTCTAAGCAAGCACATCAGACCACTAATAAACACTCTGCTAGCCTTCTACGTCCCCAAGTGATTTGTTAGATTATTTAACATAACACATCTACTAATACTACTTTTGTGAAATCTGGGTCCAATATAGTTCATTACCCTATATTTACGTCACATATCAAAAAAGAAAAAGGAAAAGTATTCGGAAGTTCACCTATTGCCAAACACGTATTTATTGATTAAGTATTTCCCGCCAAAAAGTTCCTGCTCTGGGCAGTTATATTTACTACAATATAATTGCGCGCGGCAGAATTTGTTGAGGTATTTGAGCTATATTCAACAATCGAAAGTATATCATCTCTGATTTTTATATATAGCACGTCTTAGAAATAGTTACTGAACTTAGAGCCTATACATGTTTGAGGTAACTTTAATAAAAACATGGTGTTATTTTGTATTAAGATGCGTCAAATTTGATCATATAAAATACAAAAGCCGACGACAAGTTTATGGCACAAAGAGTTCAGAATCGATACGTTTACCGCTGAGAATGTGTTAAACGGCATTAGGACTTTTCAGTTGGAATATTCTTTAACAAATATTAACCCTTTATGATGCAGGGTGAAGTGTTGAAGACAGATCCAAGCTATATGGACATCATTTTAGAAAATCATGTAAATTTCTATATAAACATTACGCGGTAAAAGTATTCAAATGAGTAGGCCTACAATCATGCTTAGTGTTGGTCCAGTGGTTCTTAGTTCTGATAGCAATCTAGATAGGTTTTGGAATGTGGGAAAATGGAGATCCTTTCTGTTGAATTGAACTTGTGTAAATGCGCGCAAAGCATTAAGACTTCTTTAGATGGAACATCTTTAATAAGGTGCCATGCATGCTCGCACACATGCTCAAGACGAGGAATAAGAAGTTTGTGTCGAAATAACACAAGAAACAAGGATGCCCTATGGGGAGTGTGCAAAACATGACTGTAGTTTAAATTATTCACTCGGCACCACTACGTCTTAGAGTACTCGCTACACTTTAGGCGAACTGATGAATTGTTGAGCTACCGCGTGTAACGAGGTCTAAAGATTCAATCATCGAAATGGATTCACTCTCCAAGTAGCAAATGTATTTTCAGCAACATTTTATAAGAACAAAAAGGTCTTTTTTTGTTTATTCTCGCTTTGACGAACTCTAATCGAACGCGTGAAATTCAATAATTTGATTTCGGAAAGGCGCTTAAATCCACACATGTGAAATTGAAAAGCGATTTGTTTCAAAAAGTGAGGGTTATACTACTGATGCGAGTGCTTAAGGATAACAAATGACTTTAAAATTGGATATCGTAATTTTATATCAATGTAATCAATATATGCGGTGATAGCTATAATGACTTAACCTTACGACCCATATTTTAAGTTGTCAAAACAAATCGCTGTGTAGAAATTCAACAGTCCCATCTTGACGCGCCCTTTTACGGCACCTCTTTCACAACACTTGATATGTCCATCGATATTGATTCCATATAGAGTTGTTGCGCGTGTAAGCGACTATCATATTGCTGATTCTATGCGGCATAACCTCTCCTGCCCATGGCGAAAAAACAAGCACATTCACCATGTCTTGCGGCTAAGTGAAGTAACATGGCTTCTCAAATCACTTGAAATTTCTACACCCACCATCACTTCTTTGAATATCATTCTTTAATGCTTTATCCGCTAGCACTCTGACCCAAATGCTCTCATTTCCAACGGCGGACTTCAATATCTTCACTGAGCAACACTAGGTCAAAACTTGACCTTATGTTGTGGAGTGTGATTTTCGGTACACAATGTCTTCAAAGGTCAATATGTGAATGTGCAAACATAGTGGGGTTAAAGAACGGTGCACTGACGGCTGGACATGGTTGAGATCCTTGTCGCTGGTGAAGGGAGTTAATTTACCTAATTCACCATGTCAACTTCTTAGCATTTCTTCCAACCTATATTTTATCACAAGAACCCCCTTCCAAGTTAATAGGTATTTTGTACTCATTTATATACATCTATTCGTGTATATTTCAAATTTGGATGAAAAGATTTAGAATTCAGAAATTTGGTTTAAAATACCGCCAGTAATTTTGCATCTAATTGTTATCAACACATACATGCACGAAGAGAGGCAAAAAAGGCTATTCCAGTTGAAATCCATACACCCCTATGGAAGACATGACCTTAATCACCCACACAGGGGTTACATATTTCAAATGGAGTCACCCATTCCGGTAACCCCATTTGAAATTCACACTCCCTTTGTAGAAGATTAAGGCTTTGTCTTTCACAGGGGGTGTATGAATTTCAAGTGGAATAGCCAATTGATGCTAACCTTTGAGTGGGACAGTCAGCAATCGCGAGGCTCTCCCAGTGCACCTGCACTTCGTAACAAGGCAGTGCCTTTATAAACTACGGGCTATATTAAATCGGGAAAATAACCAAAAAGCCACCGACATTTTTTGTTAAAATGCCGACAGGATATGTTTCCAAATAAACAAAAATTATATTCAAAAGAAAAAAAGCAACTGTAGTACGCTTTGCAAAGTTTCAGTTCCAAAGGAGAAAGGCACGCGTGACATTGTTCATCCATCAGATTTCAAGTTTGCCCGTATCGTATGTCCAAATAGATCTTTAATATTAGATTTTGATCCTTTGACAGTTAAGTGATGGTATTCATGGAGAGTATAAATTAAACATAAATCTTAAGTTCTCCTTAGAGGAATGGAGCCAAGAATACAGATTGAGGGAAGAAAAGGGATGAGTTTATTTCGAGATGTAATTTGACCATTCGATAGTAGTAGCTGTTCATTGTTTATAAGAGGCCTTTAGGAGTGAAACCATTGCGACTAGTTTATGAACAGTTTATTAGTGAGTTGTACATAAGGGAGAGCGTGGCGCAATGGTTAGGGTACTTGCCTTTAGTGCATGAGGTCCCGGGTTCGATTCCCGGCGGTGGCGATTTGCTGGGATATTGACTTGGAAAAAAAAATTAATTGGCAACTTCTGTAGATTAAATTCAGACTTCCCCCCTCTCCCCATGGTTCATTTAGAATTGGGTAAATGAATCATGAAAGTACTCCGTCCTTCGGAGGGGACGTTAAGCCGTCGGTCCCGTGTACAGAGAGCCGTACATGTATCTCGCAGCCAGTTTCGAAAAGGTGTTAACCTCTGACTGTTCCCAACCCGCCCGGTGTTCAAATGGACCCCAATGGAAATAAGCTTCAATAGAGGCTTTCTTGGGTTATCCAGGGTGGTCAAAACCCGAACAAATCAAATCAAATCAAATACATGAATTAAAATTAATAACGTTGTGGAAATTAAGCTGAAATGCATTGCATCATTTATTACAATTGTAGGTCCTTTAAGCAACGTTGTGATTGAAACCCAAAGTAACATAACAGAGCAACAGTAACATGATTATTACATTGTTTCATCAGTTGCCCAGTTGTATACAGCCTGTACTGTTTACAACACACTATGGCAGAAAATGAACGACTGAAAACACATAAATAACAACAACATCGTATATTCAACATTGCAGAGATTTTTCATCGTGATATGACGACTTCACAAAATGAACAAGGTTGAATAGTTCATGAAGATATTCCGAGTCAGTGAACATGTCTGGTTCCGCATTGGCAATTTGAGATTCATATCACCATTTCTAAAACCGTCATATATTTGGTCTCTTTATTAGTACCTACTTCCATCCCGGGATCTCATCACATTTTATATAAAAAGTTAAAGAAACCTTGTTATACATAAATTCTTTGTACTTAATCTTGTTATAGTTTAAGAGGAAGATATCAATTCGTCTTTTGTGTTAAAAGATGGAGAATGACATTTGTAGTACAACTAGAGAACTAGAGCTATGAAACGGAATAAGAGTGCAGAAACAGAAAGAGAAAACTAAAATATACGAACAAGAAAATAAATAATACAATGGGAAATGAAAGGACGAAGGTAATGAAATAAAAATAGAATATTAAGGAAATTGAGACAGAAGAGTGGGAAGGAGAGAAAGGATGGAGAGAGAGAAGAGTGAGAGAAATAAAAGAAGTAGAGAGGGAGAAAGAGACCTCTAAAGATTTCATAAACAGAGATATTATCCTACTTGAAGTTGACGACTCTTTGAAGTTGATAGAATAATCACATTGCGAATGTCACCGGCCATCCTCAAGGTAGCATAATTATAACCATTATGTATGTATATAGAAGTAAACTAAACATTTTTAGTTTTTACAGGTGACAAATTATGGTAATTCAAATGTTAAGCGTGGGTAAATGAACTATCTGAAATATTTTATATATTCTATTCTACCAATAATGATAATATAAAGAGGAGGAGGATGAACTTTGGGATTATAAAAGGATAACATCATGTCAAAGGTATTGGAAAAGTACATTGGCGATTCCTGCTGTGCAAAACGTGCACTGTAACTGCTATGAAGATGATGACGATGATCGGAAAGAGACAAAATTGCATATATTGGTCACCCGGGTTTTGGAAAACGTACATTAGCAGCGAATGTTGTCTTATATACAGAGGTAATCCTGACGTTGGAAAAAGCACTTTGGTCACACTGCTTGTTTCCAAAATACTTTCCGTTAGCCTCCAGATGATGATGATGATGATGATGATGATGATGATGATGATGATGATGATGATGATGATGATGATAATGATAATGATGATGATGATGATGATGATGATGATGATGATGATGATGATGATGATGATGATGATGATGATGATGATGATGATGATGATGATGATGATGATGATGATGATGTTATCAAGGTGGTATGAGAAATCTGTAAATATTGGTCATCCGGTTTTGGAAAACGTAAGTTAGCTGCCCTAAGGTTATGCACAGTGGCGATCCTGATGTTGGAAAAAGCACTCTGGTTGCAACTCTTGCTTCCAACAATGTGCTTCGTTAGCCTTCACATGATGATGATGCTGATGATGCTGATGATGGTGGTGATGGAAAATAAACATTATTCAGCCTTGACTCTAGACAATAGTAATGTTGTCAATAATCAGAGTACACTGAGATTTATTCTGGGTTATTAATTCACAATTGATTTGTTTGTATGGAACCAGTTATATGCGTGAACTAATATAATGAGTCCCAATAACATATAGCCGTTTACTGAGACGCACCATAATCATCGTAGGTTGAATGCTCGTAATTTTCAAGGTTTGGTCTAAATTAGCGGAAAAGATTTCATTCTATCGCCGCAGGTAGTTACGCAAGCGCCAATCATGTCGCAATTTGTGTGCCGTAAAATGCTGTACATTATTTTCTTCTTTAACACTATTCATGCTAATGGCAACTGCAGTTCGCATAGGTTCATTTATTCAATTTCGAAACTTTTAATTTCAAAACTTACAAAAAAGTCACTTATCGAGTACAAATATGCCTACTACCGATTCAGTAGTTCTTGAAATTACATTATTTTTCGACGAAAAAATTCTCATTTAGTAAGAAATTGTAACCGGGTCAAGATGACAGTTTACAAAGTGACGTACGTACGGATACTAGCTACAAAGTTAGATCTTTCTCCGTAAAATCGATTAGCTGATTAATTTAACGTCACAACGCACCTGCAACACGCAACGAATATTCAGGGTTGATGGGCAATTTCTGTTTTTAGAATTCAATTTTCTTAAGAGCTTTTAAATGGCTACAACTGGGTACTTCATGAAGATGGTTGGATTTTGTTCTTAAATTGGGTTAGTACGTACATGTAGTGAGGTGCTTGTGTATGCTGTATAATAAATGAAAGATAATGCGTGCAACATTTTACATTGGAAATATAATCAGTGCCGCGTTACTGGAGGCTTTGCATTGCAATGGTGGGTTTAATTTGATTGAACCAGGGGCACATATAGATATCCTATGCCATTTTGTTGCATATTATAGACCTTTTTACTGATTTCATACTAAATGTAGTATCGCATATCGTACACAATTGGTTGCATATAGTGGTTGCTGTTTGATACAAGATTAGAATACAATTGTTAGCCTGGTATAGTATTTTGTAGTTCGTTTTGAACCATGTGGTTTAGAGTGTCATCAGTGTCATTTGTTAATTGTTAGAGAATAAAGTATTTTATTAAACAGACCCACGGGTTGTGACTATTGGTTGGTTGCATTCAACTTGTATGATTGGGAGACAGAAGTATTGAATTTGCGTTTGGCAACTGATGTTTCAAACTCCATCAAGAACCCACTTGCAAAGTGTCTATTCTTATGAATCGGTCCCTGGAATGGCCACAGAATGCACATCGTTTTGCTTTTAATAATAACTGTGTCCAGCCCACATAAGTACAACAAGTCTACGTAAGTACAAATTTATCATATTTATAATAACCAAACACTCGCATACAAACATGACCAAAAAAACCCAACATGAAATGTACCTGTACGCCTAGTGTCTATTGCTGATGGTTTGAAGATCGTTGGCGGACATCGAGGTCTGTCTGCCCATTTAATTTCCGTATATAACCAGTTCACTCTATCGTCAGTAGCTTAGTTAGAGGTCCTTGCCTATTACCATCTTGTAAAGTGAGACATGTCGGGTGTAGAGGATTTGAGGATGGGTTATAATATATTTGCAATCTTATATTTACGGAAGATTACCTTCTATCTAGTTGCACTATGGACCACGTACAACCTCATCCCAATTAAAGACACAGACCAATAGCCTCAATTACATAATCATAGTGCATAATTTGACCTCAAGTTGCAGAATATATGAGTTTTTGCACCCAAATCTTTAAAGGTCATTCAATGAATGTACAAGTGTATATGGGTTTAAGAACTGTTCCCCTGATAGATGAGCATGCTGTGGGTCCAAGTGTTGGTTCTTCCAATGGTAGATTCTTAGGTCAAGGTCAGTATTTGACGCTATTTCCTTTTTATTATACGAGTTGTACGAGATACGAATGTTGGTATTACTATTATCTTTTAGAGATGGTTGGATAGTTGATGCGTATAATTCAATCAATGAAAATCAACTGTACGGGCTTCATATCGTTAAGATTTATGTATTTAGCTAATCCACTTAAACATTTCCAAAAAAGTAGCTTTGTAAAAGCAAGAAAGAAAAAGTTGAAAATGGTAGTCTGTGGTTTTAATAGTATTATCATCTTGAAAAATCTGCTATAGGACGTGATTTACCATCTAGAGCAAAGTGCCATATGTTTTTCTGAGTGTGGGCGGGTGTCATCGCATGTTAAAATGGATTGCACACTAAATATGGCGGGAAATATTATTGTAAACAAACTGGGTATTATTGCAATTACAAATAAATGTCAAATCTCCATGTTAATATTGATATAGGTATACGTCAAATATATGATAGGAGAGACGTAATTTGATCAATAAATAAATTGATAGGTATATTAAATGATCAATAAAATTAATCACGGAAAGTATACGGTGGATTTTATTAAATTATGGATCATAATCAATACTTAATGGCCCTGGTAGGATATATCTCTATCTTCCGTAACATATTTAGCCCACATTTATTGACTGAATCCCGCAGTTACCTGGATAATATTACCATACATGTATCTCAAATCTGCCCTATAAGTTTTGCTCTTTCCGACATTAAATACGAAGTCGTTCTACATTATCACTGAGTTTTAAACCATATCCATGTATTGGGCTATTCCGGTTGAAATCCACACTCCCCCTGTGGAAGATTTTGGAAATATCTTCCACAGGGGAGTATATCTATATTTTTCAAATGTAATTGGCCAGAGGTAATCATTTTGAAACCCATACTCCTCCTGTTTTATGGCTAATAGCTTTACCTATATCTTCTACAAATGGAGTGAGTATTACAAATGGAAGTTACCAAATTGTCTATTCTATTCAAAATTAATACTCCCTCTGTGTCAGACTTAAGCTAAATCCTCCACAGGGCTAATGTGGATTTATATGGACTACACTCTGGTTCACTAGAAAAAGTTCATAAGCAATTCTTTGAGCCTATACATTAATCATTATACTGACCTTTGCAGATCATTTTATACTATGAGATTTATGCCATGGAAATTCTAGTATTTCCACGATTATGCGTGCAAGGTCATTCTTTTAGCCTTCATTATTTACAGGAGAGGGTAGATGAGTGAGTGGCAATGCAACTCAGTTTTATACAACATGATTTTGCTTCGCATTTTGGGATAAACAACGTATGGAATTCTAATAGCAGCAAAGCAAAATGATTGAGATTTAATAGTCGCTACAATAATATATATTGGTATAGGAATTCCAATTAAATAACATTCAACTCACAGCGATATTTAACATAACATACCAATATCGATCACATTTTAAGAGTCTTAAGTGCGCTTCAGACTCCGTATTGTACGTACAATATTGTATGTACAATATTTTTCGTGACGTCAGAAAGTATTGCACGTACAATAAAAAGTATGTACCGGGAAAATATATATTTTGCCACAATCATTGGTTGCTTAATTGATACGGAGTTGCCAAATTTCTAAGAGTGGTAAATTTAGTGCAGTGTTCGTGCACGGAATGATGAACATCTTTTTACGTCTTCTTGTATTCAACTGTACTTGAATTATTATATAATCAATGGGCACCTTTAAAGTTAATAATATTAATACTGATATTAATATAAAAAAATATTAAAATTGTAATAATAATATAAATGGCACATTCAGTTCTTATTTATTTATTTATAGGTTCATTTATTTAGGCCTATTTGTTTATTTATTTATTTATTGATTGATTGATTACTGATTGATTAATTGAATTAGAGATTAATTTATATTTAGTCATATATTGATTTAGTCAGTTTCTTAAGTATTATTTATAGGCCTGTAGACCCGGATGCAACGCATTCTATACTTTTTCATTAATTATAGGCCTATTAATAGTAATGCGTTGAGATTTAAAAAAAGTAATATCCGCCTTTATTTCTTTCTTTTTGAAATGATATACTCGTTACAAAAAACAAATCAGCATGGAAAACATTTTTTTTTTCGTCAGAGGCAGATATTTGGTCTAATCAGTTAAGCGTCCAAAACACCACAGTTAAGCGTCCAAAATTGTAAGTGGGCTTTCTTTTATTTTACCTCATTATTTCGTTAAAATTACTCGAAAACCCTCCTAAGAGTTGTTACTAATAAACATTTCATAATTTCGGCCAAATAGTTGACCGAAATCGTATATTTGCATCAATATTTGACTGAAATCGTATATTAGCATTACCGTCCCTTCGTGGCTTTATTGCAAGCCAAAGTGCTGCTAAATGTGAAACGCGATTACTTAAAATATTGAAAGAGTTTCAACTATACGAACATATTTCTGAAATATGTCTCTCTGATTGGTTGATTATCAAGAGGATTACGGCATCCTCAAAGCCTCCTGCTGTAATTCTCTATTCGATATCTATTATAGGACCGATCTTTTGAAATCCATACAACCGTGTCAAATGAAATAGTCTCGAATCATAATTTGTGCACGATACAACGTTGATAGGCCTACCGTACGTCAGATTTCGGAATTTTATTGAAAATAGGCATAAATTACATTGAACAGGTTGAATGCTGGCAAAAGTAGACAAAATAACTATGGGTCGAATTTACATTAATCAGTGTCCTGGGCCTGGGTAACATTTAGGACTCCTTCGCATTCTAAAACAATACTTCACCAAATGTCCTTGCTTTCATTTTCTCATTTAATTTGTTTTAATTTTAATTAATTTCTTTATCCACTGGCTCTGTGGTAAATCCGGTATTGCCAAATATTTCTCGTCCGTTATCCGTGTTAATCTATTTATTTATTAAAATGCACCATCTATTAAATTCCTGTAATACAATGTATAGGCCTAGTGTATTTGACAACAAAGTTGTTTTTATTTTTGATTGGAATTTGGGGTTCCAATTTACAAGTGGTCTGTTTTTACACGATTTCATATATAAAATATGTTTGGGCATGGCGGAATTAGTATATGATTAAAATAGACATACTCTTAGGCCCCCTTTTTTTAATGTTTGTACATTATTAATATTAATATTAATGTACAAAATGCAAACGAATGTGTATATATTTGATTGTTTTGTAAACATTAAATTTGATGTTTACTCATAATTATGTCTGGAAAGTCAGGGATAAAACTAAGGTTTAGTTTCCTGGGAAAGTGGATCAGATGAGCAGTGAGTAAAAACATTCCCTCTAAATGTTTTTTTTTTTTTTTTTTTTTTTTAATGAATTTATTAGGCCTACTGGTAAAGTGCAGAAAAACCTCAAAACGCACTCTAGGATTTTTCATCAGCAGCAGTAGAAATTTCTCTTGCATAGATTTTCGGGTGACCTCGCTTGGATTTAGCAAACAATGAACCGTCAGGGTTTTATATTATATAGCGCGTTATTCAATCTGATTCAACTCGTCGTGGCACGTATATTTATTGGACGTGCAATACTTTTTGACGTCACGAAAAATATTGTACATACAATATTGTACGTACAATATGGAGTCTGAAGCGCACCTTAAATGTACGTAAACCTACTTGCATTGGACGTGTTGTCGCCTCAGAACTAACATAACACCGCAATGACCTCATGACGACGATATACAAACCCAGAGTTGGGTTTCAGTTTTCCCAGAATCCACCGCGCCACACAGCAAGGTACTATTTCATCGCAGAGGCATCCTTTTATTAAAAAGGTGTGCATGATTTTATAATATATCAACAAAAAACAAGCTAACAAACAAAACGGAAAACAAAACATATAACAAAAGTTGGTATAATATCTCCGAATAAAATAATATAAAAAGAGGGAAAATATGCCAATTATTTCTAACGATGTAACATTTTGTAGGAAATCGATAGTAGCATGAATTTCAAGTACTTGCAAGTTGTATTTGCAATCACAGTACAGTTGTGCATCAAAGTAGATAACGTAGATAAACTACTAAAGTGACATACTTCAAATGTCTAAAATGTATGCTTTGTAAAATGTACTTCTGAAGACAATATTGACGAACTGAGCTAGCTAATCACTCAAGCAGACAATTCACACAGGTGATCCTGGTTGGGGAAAACGTACATTGATTGCGTAGTTGTGTATGTCTTATTTTTAACGTTATTAAAGTGGTAATCTTCGGCTGGCTCTACTTTATGTTTAAGCTTCCATTGGGCTATTCCACTCTACCCCTGTGGAAGATTTTGGAAATATCTTCCACAGGGGTAGTATGTTTTTCAAATGTAATTAGCCAGAGTTTAATAATCATTTTGAAACCCATACTCTCCCTGTATTATGGATTTACCTATATATCTTCCACAACTGGAGAGAGTATTTCAAATGGAAGTTACCCAATTATCTATTCTACTCAAAATGTATACTCCCTCTGTGGAATACTTTAGCTAAATCTTCCACATGGGTAATGTGGATACACAGTCCCAACAGTCTCAAGTTTAACAGTGGGATCTTTGGAGTAATAATTTATTTGAAATATCTGTACACAACGTTGATCCCCGGGTTTGGAAAAACACGTGAGTCAACGTATGGTAGTTGCATCAGCAAGTTAGAGTATCAAAAGTTTATGTATTATTTTTAAAAGAGGGGATCTTTTTATTCTTAGTTCCACAAGGTTCTGAAAATTAAATTTGCATTTTTTTTCAAACTGTTGGAATGCCGTGATGTATTATGGGATATTGTCAGTTCACCCTGTGATACAAACCACTTGTGATAGCGTCGAGTGGTAATATAACTACAGTCGACTCATATTTACCCAACATAAGCTGATAAAAATGAGTGACGCATGATATACTAGTTTTGTTACCGTGAGCCATTATCTGTGACTCAAGGGGATATGAGACAACTATACATGAATTACTTTGCACGAGATTCTACAAAAATATATCCGATGTTAACGCGAATGATAAAAAAACACCTCTATCTCAAGAACCACTGGCCCAATACATGGCATGTTTGTACTCATTGTAATGCATTTTAATCTAGACTCCAAGTAATATCATGATTTTCTGAAAAATAGTTTGGAACTTTGTTCTTATTTGTCTTTATTTGTGTATGACAACCGCGCATAAAAGGATAACGGCCTTAGGCTCGGTTTACTTGAAGCATAATGCGTGGTTTTCCCGTAGGTGACGAATTCCACTCTATTTATAGTTGTCCTATAAAATTTTCATATTTTCTCACAGCGTTAGTGTACATGTCATTATTTGCACGTTTTTGTTATCTCTGTTAAATAATATAGTCTGCGAACATATATCAAATAGCCTAAATCTTGAAAACCCGCGGGTTTAAGGCGAGGTTTTGTCACGTTTTTGTTATATATCGGGGATTTGAGGAATTTTACGTACATTGGATAAGTAATCTTAGAGCTTCCAACGCAGCATTTCAACCTAGATATTTACTAAAAGGTGTTCTTTCTGTATGGTCAACTGTGAATTCGTTATATTCCAAACGGAATTCCAAATTTAACTTTAAGAATACTTTTTAAACTGTATATTGCAATTAACGTCTTTCTATATCCCTATCGATAAAATACAAACCAACGAAAAAACAAACAAACAATATAACATAATGACCGATGCTAAACACTTGACACATTTGAGAATGTGTTACCTACGGACTGCATAAACATACAGTCCAGTAACAGCAAAACAATGCACATATTATATAAAAAAAAGGGTTTAATGTCACAAGTTGTAGAGCCTTACCAACAATATTAAACTTCTTGTGTTAAAATTTACTCTATTATAGCAACTTCCGCAACTACGCAAGCAATGTGCGTTTTCCACGACCGGGATCGCCATTGTGTAATTTTCTGCTGTACATAAAACGTTTCGATAATATTGGTCGATATTTTGTTTGGTAATTGCAAGATAATATTTGTTAAAATTAAAATTGATTGCGTCAGAAATATTGTTACTGTGGTTTATAGTTATTTTGCTTGATATGGTATCAATGGTTGACGTTTTTGCCATTTTGAAATTTTTATTACGAAATGTATATTAGACATGTATAATGGAGACATAATGACTATCGATATAGTTATTCATAGACTCGAACAAATATTTGCATAGTCGTGGGTTAAACGTTTCACCTATCTGACAGAAACATGTATACCATTATGCCAAGGTTAAACACGGGAAATTAAAACAGAAATCATACTGCGCACGCTATACTGTGCTTTCTCGTTGGTTGTTAAAAAGTCAATAAATCATTTCCCCTTTTTATTCCGCCATTTTTCGTCCTCCTTTTACCGATTTGTTTTTATAAATGTATCCCTATCCCCAATTGACCTACTTTATCACAAAATAGGTCATGTTTATGAACTACGTAAAAATATTTACCCTTTTAAAAGCCCTAAAACATAACATTATTTTGATTTAATAATAATATAGACGGAGCGTATTTGAGAGCTTGATTTCTCTATGCATTATGTATAAGATATCATGTGTCATGTATGGACTACACGCATAAGAGAAAGCGACAAATACTGGTCTGGCTAGCAACGCGACGACATGGAAATGTTCTTATATATCGATCTCTCGGGAAATCTCGCGTTTCATCGTGGTTCCTGTTAGCAGTAATTGCTAGCTATTGCTGACTATGTTTTGTTTTACACATCTTGCCAATGAGGAACATTAAAGGTCACTTCATTAAAGAATTCGCTACACGGTGTGCCATTTTACTGCCAACGCGTTTTGGGAGTATGGAATATGTACGTGATGAGGATGTAGACAAAGTTGAGAAAAACGAAAACTATAGAAATAAGAGTCAGCGCAGAAGGAGCAGTAACGAACGCGATCAATAAATTAAGCCTTTTCCTATTTCTTGATTTCCTGCCATTGCGATTTGCTGTATCAGAAAAACTGAAATTGAGTTCAAAGATATTTTGGTTTGTTATTTTAACAAATACTAAACAGTATTCTAGAGAAAAATCTACTAGAGCCTAGTACTTGATCGTGTCAAAGCTTCAAGAATTGAACATTAACCCTTTTTTGCTCACCACCTGATATATCCTGCAAACACTAATTTAAAAAATATTATTTAGTAATTGGTTTGAAATTGTTTGGGAAAAACAGAGGAGTACAAACATATCTAGTCTTGGTTTATTGGGTTTGATATAGTCTCTTTTCAATTCAGTGAAAATCACCTTTTCGTATTCGTGGAGTAAAAGCTATATATTTAGTTGCATGCAAAGCAAAGTATAAAGCTACTTAGAGTAGTTATAGTTTAGCCATGAGCGACGTTTTTTGGCCAATGAAATAGTTTATACTATTTTATGTTAGCAGTACCGATCCATCCTATTGTTGGGCCTCTCACCTCTCATCGCCGGCGATATTGAAATAATCTATAGAGTAGAGAGCAAACAAGTGCCCAGGTAATATGCAATTATCACTAAGACTTTTTTCAATCAATCTTCAAGGATGGACCGGTGCAAATCAAGACAAAAATAGTCCATTATAAATGAATTTGAGACAGAAATGTGAAACCTGACACCTCTTGTGCGTCTTTATAAAGCTCTAGAAACGGCCAATAACGACACTAATAATGATATTTAAACTGTAATATATCCCTCTATTATATCTTGACTGTAATTACCTGTTTATGTCGATTTTTTGTTCAAATAAGGCGTGGCACCTGTACTGATGATTTTTCGGCTAGGTGCTTAATAGATTCTGGATATAATTTCATGAGAAGTGTTTTCAGAAAATGGAATCGGGTCAATTGCTAAAGTTATGCACCATTGGAGAATTATAAAATCATTAAAAAATCAATTAAGGAAATACGATTAAAAGAATAAGAGAGACGGGAAAGGTTAAGGAATAGCTGAATGAATGAAAGAAATTAAGCAAATAAAGAAGGAAACATCAGTAAGATTATATTGAGAAACAAAAAAAGGTTAATAAAATTTCCAATGAATGAGAAACAAAAGAGAAATTAAAGAGAACGCAGGAGTATGCGAGCTTATGAATTGTGCAAACATTTTAATCATATGCATGAATCTCGTAAAAGGAGATAATATATGACTTTACAAAGTAAGTACTCACAAAACCAACTATTATTTGAGTGTCAAAGCAGGCTCAGCTGCTTATGATTTCAGAAAGAAGTAAGCAGTTTAATTAATTAACGTTGCGCTAAAGGAACTTCCTATATTCGTCTTACGCAAACAGAGCTAGAGGATTTCGTTCTTACAATCCTTCATAAAATAGTCATCGTAGTTAAAACCCATTCAAGCAGTACTATGGAAGAAATATGAAAAGACTGAATAATTAATTTATACTCTTAAGCACAGGATATATCAAGCGCGTATGACGTGATGAGTGATACATCACTGAGGAAGTAAAAAAAAAACGATCTTTGTATTTTATTTTGCATATGTATGACAAGTTGTTGCAGTATAATGTAAGTCGTTGTAATTTGCAAACCCAAGTTTAAAATATCTTATTTCTCCTGCAAAAGTAGATATAACGAGTTTGTTTTTCATCAAAAGTATTTCAAATATTTACAATAGCAGTGAATTAGTGAGTCACTTTGACCACATTAAAACAATATCTCTCTAAATGTAAAAGAGTGAAAAACTCACTCCCCAAAAGAGTGATTCACTTATAAAACCACTCAAAAATGAGTGAAATGTGTTTTTTAAACTTTAAGAGTGAATTTCAACTCGTTGAAGGAGTTAAATGAAGGACAACACATTTTTAGAGTTGTCCTTCATTTAACTCCTTGAAAGAGTTAAAATTCACTCTTAAAGAGTGGTTTTCACTCTTTTTTGAGTGGTTTTAAAGTTAAAAAACGCATTTCACTCCTTTTTGAGTGGTCTTATAAGTGAATCACTCTTTTCGGGAGTGAGATTTTCACTCTTTTACATTTAGAGAGTAACCAAGAACAGAATATTGACTTACTAAAAATGGTTATGGTACTGTACACCATAACTCACAACATTAGATTACTTGATGCAACCTATAGGGAATAGTTCATGATTTATTGACGTTTTTTCATGTTTTGATTATACTCCTTGTTTCAACTCCCCATGCTCTTCTTACTTTTCACGACACTCCCTCACTTCCTTCTCCGATAGCATTCCAATGGTATACGTTCTGTCACCACTAGAGGAAGGTTGGTCAGGAGCGTATGCAAACAGTGTTCGTTTTCAAGGCCCCGGGTAACCACGATATAAAATCTACTATCCAAACACGCCCCACCAAACTTTATCCGTCTTTCCATTATCTAATGGCAATCATTGTTAGAGGCAAGCAGCGCAATCAAAGTGCTTTTTCCAACACCAGGATTACCTCGCTATACAATACGAAGGTAACTTACGCAACTATATAATGTCATCCGGGTTTTCCAAATCCGAATGACCAAAATTAGCAAATGTCTAATGCATTTTCGATTGCCATTATCGTCGTTGTCTTCGTCCTCCTCCTTCTCCGCATCCTCATCCTCATCATAATCACGATCATCATCATGATCATCATCATCATCACCATAGTCATCATAATCATCCTCGTCCTTCTTCTTCTCCTCCTCCTCCTCCTCCTCCTCCTCCTCCTCCTCCTCTTCCTCCTCCTCATCATCATTACAATCATAATCATCATCATCAACATTATCATCATCATCATCATCATCATCATCATCATCATCATCAACAACAACAACAACAACAACAATAGCAACAACAAGATCATCCGCACGACATTGCAGTGAAGCAGTGCAATAAATGTACTTTTTCCATCATGACTTATCATGTATATACAACTTTATCATTGAGCCATAACGACTCAAGCGATATTTGTGCACAGGTGTTTGTTTTGCAAGACCTCGATCCTCACGTTGTAGACATTTTTGTCACAAATCATTTAGAATGTCTTCAACATTCACCATTTACGTTACCGTCATAACAACATCACCATAACCATAAAATCATTATAACCACTACGCAAAGTACGCACCATCAATGGTATGGTCACTCACAGTAAAGGGTTTCACTGCTACAATCTGATCTTTAACAAGAAGCTACTCTTTTTATCGAAAACAAATTAGATCATCCCCCAAACACATAATAACGCGTAAATAACCAACCAGGCACCCCGAGTACGTCTCTATTATCTCAATGTTTCAAAACAAAGCAATGCACCAGGTACGTTTCCTTATTCAGTTCGTCAAAGATCAAATTACTCGCGGGGCTTTAGCAAACTCACTAGAGAAAAACATTTAATAAAATTAACGGGAATCCATATATATCGACAGGGCATTGGATGTTTAAGAGGTAGAAATATTTATGATACATTGCAACAGGCAATATAATACACAAAACTAATACCGGGTAAGGTCTAGTAGGCCCACTGCACCTGCCTGCTACTTCCTATTTAAATCTTACCTGCGACAAAAGAATTCAGTTTCCCCTTGCAATATTACTGAAACTGATAGTCAAAATATTCCTCAATCTATAAATGGTCAACGCCTTCCGTGCGAGAGGTTTTGAGTTTCAGTTCTATGGCGTTGTTTTTAAAATCCGCAAATTTACGAATCATTCGACTGGTTTTGAGTTTCAGATATGGCGTTGTTTTAAAATTCCCAATATTCAAAACCTTTTACTTTACGTACATGGGTAGATTTAAAATAATATAATGGAATGCTGCTTTTGTGCTGCTCTATTAATGGTCATTTTAGTATTTTGCTATGATTAATATTATTCTAATATCATGTTCCAGTATATCTTGGTTCTATTTTAAACGAACCAAAAGTCAAACAAATATTGCTTTTGCTAAAAAGCGACCAGACGATTTTAATGGAATATACATTTGCTTCTCACAAAAAGAATTTAACAGTTCAGAAGTATTGGTCATTTTGTTGTAAAATCACCCTCTCTGCGGTCATGTTACATACTCTATGTTTCGTACCACACACAATCCAATTAGCTTTTAACAGATTTTGTGTATCTCTTCAGGTTCGAAGATATAGAGTTTATTGACGATTTCACTATAAAACTGAATTTATACCACATCGCAAAGTAATAGCGATTGGCTTCAAGCCAATGAGGCAGAGCACTTTTTGTTGCGTTGGGAAAAGTGGGCTACCTTATTGGCCAAATATCAATCGCTCGTGGCTCAGCGATGGAGTATAAATTCAGTCGCATTCAAAGGACACAGTTCGGTAAACTCTATTCGACAATTATAACCCCTAAGTTGACCTCAAATTGTGAAGCAAACATTTGTGTACCCATTAAATTCAAAGGTCAAGGCTAAGTGTACATACATATTGGTGTTAAAGAACTGTGTCTCTGCCGTGCAGATTGGGATGTTTCAGATCATAATCTAGAGTTTCTTACACATCAAACTAAGTGCCTCTGGTTTGAGTGTTCTTATTTTTCAAACGTTCTGAGATTTCTTAAGCTTTTCTGGATTAAAGGTTACCCATAGACCATTGGCTGATATAGACTAAGCCTCACCGGCCGTTCGTATAATGTAGTAGACAAAATTGTGAAAATTAAAGTAACGTTTTTATGATTATATGTAAAAACATCCAAATTAGTACATGGTGTTTTAGTGTAATTAGTTTGTTAAACAATCCGAAATTTGCAAGATAAGTACTAAAATAGCCGATCGCGTAAGCAGATGCCACCGATTGTACCGGGTCGGGTTTAATATCAAAAAGGTGTTGTTATTGCGAACTTTAATTATCGCTAAAAGCGGATGAGAAGGTAAATAGACCTTTGATGTTGCTTTTTAAAATGGAGAGAAAAGAACAAGTAAACCAGAGGCTTGGCCAAACGCAAAACACGCACAAATGGGGCACACAGTAAGGAAATGGCTTTACAGCAAATGACCATTGGTGAACTCTATGGGAGATATTTTCTGTATCCCATAATTCTTGGCGACATCTGATTATGGTGTAAATACAAGCCTGCCTAGTTTGATGATTTTGTTTATTTCGAATCTATGCGGCGTCTTTAAGCGCTTGCATATGTATGCCAGCCACGGTTGTTTGATGAGATCATTTATTCACTTTTCTAACAAAACATAATGGTCCATTCTAGACCCAAACAATACCAACAGCTATCACACTAATATACACATATATTTCTTAGCGATTTTTAACGATGATTTCCGTTTCTATATCAAATAATTCATCTATTTCTGGTTTTTTGTGTGTGGTAATTTGTATTCTAGAAACTGTACATTTGTGTGGAAATTGAGGGCGCTATTTACATATATTTTAAATTCAAATTGGCCAAATATTTCTTACACTTCATTTTTTTGGAAATTTCTTTGCCATTTGTTAGTTCTTTTTTGATGGTCTAATACCATTATACAAGTGTCTACACCTTGTACAGATGCAAACCAAATTTTACATAAATAGCGCCATCGTTGTTCAACTTTTCTTAAAAATGACTCAGTTTTACATGCCATCAAACAACCGTGCAGCGCGTTGAGTGAATGCTACAGATTTGAAGCTGCGCCCAATGAAATGCGCACTGACGTCACTGCCACATCAGGGTAAAAAATGGTATAGTTCCAATTTCCAAGTGTAGGGTTGGGCGATATGTATTATCACTTGTGGTGAAATGTTCTGAAATCAAATCTTGTAAAACCCAGTCAATGTTCATACATGAAACTATATATTAAACTATATCCATCCACAATGCATGTCGGTACGGCATTAAATTAAGCTCCTATTAGAAAATGAGTAATGGCGGACAATGTGAGTGACACCTCTACAGTCGAGTCCCCTATAATGTCTGGATTGTATGCATTGATTAGAGTCTACCTATCAAATTTGTCTGCACTTCAGGTTAAGATTTAAGTATACAGTGTTACGATGTATTCCAGACCGTAATCCTGGCTCTCAACCTGATTACATCTGATCTAGTTTGCGGACAGGGAAGTGTTAGTCTTGTTAAATTACTTTTGTTGCAATTAATCTGTTGCCTATTTCGAGTAGATTTGCTCCACGATTACTCTTTGGTACCGTGCGTTGTTGCTGCTTACTAGTGAATCCAATATTCATACTATACCTGGGGTATTTATTTGTAGTTATCCTCTTTTACACGACCAGATACCTCAACTGGACTAAATTGGGGCCGCAAGGCTAAGTCAATACTAGCCGTGATAAATACAGTGTACCCATGAGGTACATGTACCACTCCCATGATGTACACGTAGTATCTGACAGAAACGATGTGGTAACTATTGTAAAGCTGTCTCCCCTTGCAACTTATATAGTGAATATGGGGTTATCAAATAGGGACTCTGGTGTGTTGAGATTGGAGTCTGGGTAGTGCTGAACATATTCAGTTTAGTTCTGTTTGAGTTTAACGAACTTAATATATGTCCTTAACATACGACCTTAAAATATCAAAGGAGGAGATTATTATAAATCTAATAAAGGAAACTAAAAAATAATATTCTGGTGGAAACTAAGGAATGATACGCTGGACAGAATTTGGAGGCGAAGTAAATATAAGCTGGGAATTTAACAAATGCAAGAATTCCGAAAGCATTGACGCCATTTACTATATTTACAAAAAGTTCAGATGTGCTTGCTCTATGCTAGCTCACTAATCATTGCTAATATGTGATGCGATCAAGCAAAATCAGTCGGAACTCGGCAATAATAAATTTTCAGTTTCTTATAGGATAGTAAAAAGATTTACAAAGCTGGATTTTGCAGAAACCCCCATTGAAATTGAACAACCAGTTCCAAAGATATGAGCAATTAAAGCGCTTCCAAAACAATAGGAAACAAAAGGAAATATTCCCTTTGTTTGGCTATATCTCAAAATCAATATTTCCGAGTTCCGACTGATTTTGCTTGATCGCATCACATATGTCTTTTGGACATGGCTAGATAGAGAGGTAAATTCCTTTGAACTACCAGTATACAATTTACAAAAACCCTTCAATCTTATTATCTACACAATTTCCTTGTTCAAGGTTGGCTTCAATTTGGCACCATTAGTTCTTAGACATTTGGGATACCTTCAACTGAGTTCAAAATAAATAGGAAGTGTTTCAGTGGTCCTCGGAGTAAAGAGTCAATGTGTATTATATTGTGATCCATTCTAAGTATAATCAACAGACCACTAATATATTTGCTGCCAATAAGTTTAAATAATCTTTATCTCAAATTGTGATGTCATCTCAAAATGACATTATTTGAAAATGTTATTGATAACCAGATATGTAATTTGATATGAAGGCAATATATCAAAAGTACTTATCAGCAATTTACTGGTTACACAATTACATCACGAAACATCTGCCACGCGTTACGTAGATAACATCATTATTTCACCTTAGTTAGTTATACATACCTTCTTAATGGCAACTCATCTGTAAAGTGCGGTGCTTAAATTGAAAATATATTTCCTATTCTTAGATGACATTTCAATTTAAACATTGCCTGGTACGATCCTGCTAATCACACGTTTAAATCTTTGGTTTATTGTCAACAATAAATCAACTCTTCGATTTATTTTTTCTATTTCAACCAAGCTTGTTTTTATATTTTGAATATTTTGTACTTAGGTTGCTCTCTTTTTTCGGCAACATTGTATTATGACATTGATTAATTAGCCATAGTGATGTAAAATCCTCGAACTGTTTAGAATACATGTACGCTTCTTCAAATCCTCAGCCATTTACTCTGATACAAGAATTGCTTTCTCAATAAAACCTGTATGTCATTAATGTGTTTTCATTTTACTATGGATAATTAGAAGTGATATTAGGAAATTATCGTCTCTCTTGCCAAATTTTTCGATACGCATAGTTATTAAAATATTTCATGATTAATGACGACGCGCTAATGAGACAAGCTATATTGTAGCGTCAAAGAAGGTCATGCATATCACGTCTTAATACAAGAAAGTAACATCTGACGGTGGAATACAACTGTCTTGAATTCTACTGATAATATATTTTAAACGTTCTTACGATTGACTTCAAATACAGGTTTTCCAATTTTATAACACAAACGTACATGACTGTGTATCAATGGTATATTCTTAATATATTCACATAGCTGATATGCTATTTCCTTTGTCTCGAAGGCTTTTAATACAACGTCGAAAAAATATCTCTGATATATTAGTCTTGTTTCATATCATTTTTCAAGTGCTATGGTTTATCAACAACCAAATATCGGTCATTACCTCTTTTAGATTCTTCATACGTACTTGCAATGTACGATATATTGTGGTTGTTCAGACGCTTGGATCATGGAGAGTATGATTATGAAAATGTCAACTCTCATTTCGTCCATGCTTTCAACATATGTACAGTAACTATTATTTTGATGTTTTGGAGTACACTTTCAATACAATGTACTCATTTAATATACATTGCACGCTTACGTAATTTACTGATCATATTACGAAAATTAGTTAATTATCTCACAACAACATCAATAAGGCTAATTGTTCACTAATACAAACGATCGTTATTACTCGCTATTACTGTATTACAAAAAAGATAATTTGTCAAATTAAAATGATGTTATTACATCACAATAATCCTATCACAAAGGTCATTGCAAATAAGTGTTTTTGGCAACTGAGTATACTTTATATAGCATAAACAATTCACTATGCTCATAATATATTATTGGTACATAAGCACTTAATCAAATTACAACAGAAGACAAATTGACGTGTAAGTCGAACTTTAATAGCTGCCATTTGAATTTATTATTGAATAGCACATAAAAACCTTCGTGTTGGCTTTTTAAATTATTTCGAACAACAGTCTGATTATTAGATTTCACTTCAATGTCAATTGACCTTTTCGGTAAATCCCATAAGCATTTGCGAGTACACCTGAGATGTCGTCATTTGACGTCAAATGACGACATCTCAGGTGTACTCGCAAATGCTTATGGGATTTACCGAAAAGGTCAATTGCTATCGAGTCAAACATATTCCACATGTCTACTAAAATCCCGAACATGTATAACACTTTTACAATAAAGTAAAATATGGCAGCTTTGTGGGCTTATTTTCTTCCATACCACGCAATAACCTAGCCCTATAAAACAAGACAATGCGTCCATTATGTTGATTTATCATAGCGATTTGTATGCAGTAATTTATGGGTTCTTGTTTAAATTGTAATAATTTTGTCATCAACGTACGTTTTCCGGGACTGAGATCCTACGGCATTATTAATATTACTGGAATAATTTTTCCACTATTTTGCAATGTAAGGGATAGATTTCTACAAATATTAGCATCATGTATTTTCAATAATATTGGATGTAACCATGTAAGTCAGCTACATATACACCACATATATATTTTGTCACGTGTGTATATGCATGCTTACCCCAGCGCGGGGTCACTACAGAATATGTGTTGTTAACCCACTTCAAAAATACAAATATGGACCATTTTCTGATACCAAAATCATCATTTTGATGGAGAAAAGTGGGAATGCGATTGTTGGTAAGACCATCATCCTTTAAATTCCGTGAATTGTTTATTATTTTGAAAGCTGATGTTTGGATGAAAGCAGATGACTACATCGATTTGCATGAAACAAGGCTTGTACCCTCAGTCATGTTGACTATTTGTTTTGCATGAATGTACTTTCATTTATATTTCTTAGCGCTATAGACAGTGCGGTAAGATTTGAACACTATAAAATGTGTATTTCATGGATATATGTAAATACATGTATATAAGCCAAATTCTTAGCCAAATGTACATGTTAAATATTCTACATGTCGTCGAGTCTGGCCCTAGTTGGAATTTTTTCAAAGTATCATGCATCAAAAAAATATCAACCAAACACATTTAAAGTCTCAAAGTCCATCATATTACGCTAGAATATATTATAAATGATTGAATTGGCAAACAGACTTACGAATTACATTGTATGAAATTCAGTCGTGTTTCATAAATTTATACATCATTTACTAAACTATTGCGGTGAGGTGAATTAGAGGCATTGACCTCGTACTGATCATTATATTTGAAGGTGTTTGAACTTGTAAGTACAACACACTGGTGTTAAGGTGCAGATCTATAAAGCTCATCTCCGGATATAGGCCTACAGCCTGTCTCAAAACAAATTGTAAAAAACGCCCTCTTTGGCAATTAGAAAATAGTGTTGTGACATGATGCTTACAACAACGTCAATGGCGCAGTCTTAGCTTTCAGATGCCGTTTGTTCTGTTCAATTAGCTTGTTTTAATCTCGAGATATGTTTTGTTAACAACAAAAGATCATGCTGAATATAGGAGTGACTCTGTTCATGTGCTCGTTTGTCAAAAGCTCATCAATATAAAATTCATCAAATTTCCGTAATTTTTATAAACTTTTAAAATGTGGTTATATATGGGGTATAAAAACAAAGGTGCATTATCTTAATTTTACATTGTATTTCAATGCGAGCTTTATTTAATGCTGTATGCCCTTTAATATTGAAATAAAGAATAGGCCTACCCTAAATAGTTGATATTCAATTATGAAAAAATTATTGTCAAGAAATTCATTCATGCTTTATTGCTTTGGGCGGAATGGAATCTTGTTGGTACTTTTTGAACTTTGAACAAAAATAGCGCGTTTGTTTGTACTCAAAATAATATACACAAAGTACGAAGCAATTGCAATATGTGGGGTTAATGGCACCGTATGTTTCTGTAGGAACGAATCACGTGATTAAGGTGCGGCTATACATGTATATGCATCTAGCGAGTCAGTAAATTGTAAGAATCCTCTCATCTGATCATCGAGATAAAAATCTTATGCATAAATTCAAGAACATCTAAACAAATACAGGTATGTTAGTATTTGAATGTGTTTTCATATGAAGATGCAGAAGTTGGTTAATTATGCAAAATATTGCTTACTTATTTTAAATTTTTGTTAATTTTTAAGATAAAATGAGCACATATCGTCTGCATCGATGTCGACGCATGTGCAAGGAACAGATTGAACATTTTTAGAAATATTAAAAATCTTAAGAACCCCTATACCATGGCATGTTTGTACTCATTTGAATAATATTTCAATTTTAATTCAAACTTGGTCATTGAAATTGAAATTTCATTTCATATAATTTGCAGACTGTTGTAGTCTGCTGTAACTATGCAGAGATTCCAATACATAAAGCATGTACATCAATGCAGTGTTTATATCAGCACACGTACCATGTAAAAATGATTAATTTCGCAGGTACTTAAATTCGCGATTAACCAATAACCAGCATTTTTATGTGGATTTAATTTCACAAACCCATACGTTAAACATTTCATAATTATAAACGGGTAAAAACGCAAATTATACAGTATAGTATCGAAAAGAGCGAATATTGGTGCCTAGCAATATTCGTAAACTTAAAATTTTGTGAAATAAAGTAGTTTTTTGCAGAGTACCCAGGGAAGTTCTTTTGCGATAACACTAATGCTAGGCTGGCAACATTTATTGGCAGCAAATAAGAGCACACTTATTCCTTGATCAGAGTGCTGTCAGGGTGCTTGTGTGTGTGTTTTCTTGGTTAGAAAATGAAATCTAGGGTAGTTAAAAGACGGCACTCAGTTGATAAACAACATAAAGGTACGAAATAGATCTTGGCTCCAAATTGGCAGAGATATTGTGAAATGTTGTGATTTTTAAAGTAGCGGTGTCTCGATTTGAAAGAATCGCTGACAGGTTCTATGCTTTTGTATATTCCTTAATTTGCTGGGAAATTTAAATTGGAATGATCATAACGATAGTTTTGAAAAGAATGACGAAACTACGATGTGGAATATTCATTAATCCACAAATGGACAACTTCAAAGTGATTGTGAACTCTTTGTAGGGCACGGGTTCGAATCGTGGCGACGCCATCGTGTTCTGCACTTAGGCAAGGCTCTTCAACGCTATTGCTTCTCTCCGTCGAGTCATGATGGGAAGGTAAATTAGAGTGGCGAACCAACATATCAAGTTTAATTCGTAATCCCAAATACCAGTGGAGAAGAGATCAACACATTGGACATTGGCCTGTAACTATTGCCACGCGATTTTTTTTAAATTTAAAATTCGCATCACCAATTCGTTTTCCATGAAGACAAGTATTACTCTCTCAGTTAAAGAACCATGCGTGCAAAAATTGATCATATAGTACAGGTGCATAGATTATTTAAATAGTTAGAACGACGCTAATATCGAAACAGTTACTTGCATATTGATTTAGAAAGAACAATAAACTGCCTTATGCAGGTCTTCTGAAAGTGTAGAAAACCATTTTGTGGCAGTACCTCTCTAACGTATTTTGCCTGCAACCTCCGTGAATATTTATTATATTAAATTTTATTTATGTATTTCTAGAAGAGGTATTTACTAGGAAAGCCACGGTTTTCAAAATATATAAGTATATTTCCTTTTCTCTCCACGATAGAATGCAAAATATACGTAGCCCCAAACCACGACTGCTCTTATTGAAAACTTTAACATACTTACTTTACACATAGTGACGTTTCTGTTCTCCGAGTTCCCCTGAGTTCTAGTTCATGGTTTTTCTATACTATATACGACGTTAGCAAAACTTGCCGCACGCAAAGCTTTGGATAATTTTGTGAAAACATATATAGCTTAAAGGAATCTGGGTAAGAATTTGCAACAGGTTTCTGCAGGTAGCTGCCTTTATAGCTCCAAATAGACAGTACTGAATGGTTTTGATATATTTATGTTCGATTTGAAGATGGAAGAAATTATCATATATCAGGTGTTCAATAGTACAATATCGATATATTTTGATCAAGTGTGTGATAGAATTTTGACGAAACTTTCCAATAAATAATCTCGAGCTTCAATGGGATTGCATGCAAAAATGCCTTTTCCCACCTCTTTTATAAATCCACTTCAACGGCTCTTTTCAGAGCCCAACGGCTCTTTTTAGAGCCACAGAGTTGTGATATGCGGTACAGGTGTAAATATAACGCTAATTTCGAAACAGTTACATGCTTATTTATTTGGAAAGAACATTAAAATTGCCTTACGCATGTCTTCTGAATGTTTAGGAAACCAACGTTAGCATTTTGTAGCAGTGCCCGTAACGTTTTTTGCATCCAACCTTGGTGAATATTTATAACATTTGTGTATTTCTAGTAGAGGTATTTACTAAGAAAGGCTTCTCGTGTTTGCTATAAATATATTTTCTTCACTCCATGATAGAATGCAAAATATGCGTTTACGTAGCCTCAAACCACGCCTGCTCTTATTGAAAACTTTAACATACTTGATTTACCCATAGTGACGTTTCTGTTCCATGAGATTCCTTGAGTTCTAGTTCATAGTATTTATATATACTAAAACGTTAGGAAAACTTGCCGCAAAGCTTTGGATAATTGTGGAAAACATAGCTTAAAAACTTGCAACAGGTTTAATACCGGTCGTACTGGTAGCTGCCTTTAGCTTAGCTTCAAAATTGAAATAAAGGAATCTGTCAGGTGATGTAGCCAGCATTGACTGGTTTTGATATATTTATGTTCGATATGACAATGGAAAAATTATCATAGATCAGCTGTTAATTGCAATTCTGGGTAAAAACCACATGTGCCTGCTAACGGTCAAAAAATTTTTATTGCATGAGGTGAAAGGGCTTTGGTAGTAGGTTACAAAAAGTCACATCAAAATTCCTCCGGAGCTTGTTGCCATAGCAACGGCAGTTTTTATGATTTTCGTGATTTTTGCTTATTTTTGGGTGAAAATAAGGGAAAATATGTACTTTTCTGAATTGCTCCTGACTTTAAATTTGAGGTCACATTAAAAAAGCAACCTTACCACCATAAAGTATTATCTTTGTGCTTTCCCCAGATGCAAAAAAATATTTCAATAATATTTCTCCATGTGCAATTTTAGGGCTGGGCAACATTGCCAATTAAGCACTTTTGAAAAAATGCAATTTTTACCCTATCTTTGAAGTCTAAAAACTAATTTTGCTTGAGCACCCAGAATTATTTCCTCTTTGATGGTACTTGAGCAGACATTGCCCCTTTCAAATTTGGTAAAAATTCTCTGGGGCTATTTGACCTGTAAAGCCAGTGTTGCCAGAAAGTTTGATAATTTTCAAAAAATGCATTTTTCGAAATAATGCATTTTTCTACATGTTTACTCATGTAACCTTTAATACCACCAACTTAATTGAAATATTTGCACACTTTGCACACATGATTAGACACACACTGCAACGGAAGCAACACTTTGCGGCTGGGGACAAGTCAAACCGGTATTGCCAGAAAATCTTACTTCATTAATCCAAATTTCCAATTTGTGCATTGTACAATATTATGTATTCGGTTAAGTTTATACTATCAGTGTTAGTTGAATATAATGTGCATTTAAACATCATCTGATACAATACATGTTCAGACACATGGGCAAGTTTCTCGACAGGTGGCTTAGTAAGCCTTAGGCTTAGGCGACCTTGAGGATACTATAGGCTGAAGCCTAGTTTTGACCCAAAATAGTAATTTTACATGGACATTTTTTGAAATATGACAAATGCATCTTGGAAAGTGTATCAGTTTATTAAGATGGATGTTAAATCAAAAAAGTGACCTATGATTTTGACCTATGACCTCTTGTAATTCATAAGTAGGCCTAAAATGCCGGTTTTCAATGATATTGTTCATTTTGGGTAAAAATGGACCCTTTTTTCTATTTTTTGCAATTTTTGCATTGCAAAAGTTTTAAATTACACTTAACTTTATTGATAAATACGGCTTCTTTAATTTTAGGCTATTGAGAGAATTCAACAAGTATGCAGTTTCCATTGCAACGACCATTAATGCTCATTTTTAAGCAAATATCTGTGAAATAGAGCTAATTTCCCAGTAAAATTAGCCAAAAAATGGGCGTAAAAGGCCGTTTCCTTGTAAACTGGCATCTCTTTGAATTCTCCTAATAGCTTAAAATGTTATGCCAATCAAACAATATTTTAGGCTTTATGATAATCCTGTTAATGAGAATACACGAAACTGCTGATTCTTGATTACGAATCCACAAGGCATATCCGAGTGAACTCGTATCAAGGAATAACAGTTTCAAGTGTATTCGCTGATTTAAACCATTGCTTTATACTAACAATACGCTCTAAAACTGTGGATTCTTGCATAGAAACGTGTCAAGTGTTCATTCGTAGAAAATAATCTTCAGTAATGAATAGACGTCATAGCAATGGTTTAAGTACATTTTCCAGACATAATTTGTGTGATCTAGCCTGTAAATATATCAGATATTTTGTGTAATCTATTATGAGAATGATGAGTTTTAAACCTGACTCAACAGGCGTTCGTAAACTACATCTACACAATTTTAGCGAAACATGGCACACAAGGCTAACAAAGAATCGAGGCTATTTTGTAGATGAATCCAATTTCATGCATTCCTACACCTCAATGGCAACCATAGCTGGCCATAGCTGCCCCCCTTAGGTCTATCCCACCTGAAATGTGAAATGATGTGGCCTTGGCAGTGGCGGATCCAGGGCAGTCAGAGGGGGGATTTGAGAAAAAATAGAGAAAAATGTACGAAATGGAGTGGCCCTCCCGTCCCATTCGGGCCCTGCATATTGGCGGGCCCGCAGTAATTTTCACATGCTTTTAGGACGAGGACCCGCCTTCAAGCAATGCCTAAAATAATCGCCTTTCCTCCATTTTCTCTTCTCTTTTTTCCCCTTCCCCTTTCTCTTCTCTTTTTCCCCTTCCCCTTTCTCTTCTCTTCTCTCCTTTTTTTTTTTTTTTTGAAGGGGGCGGCCGGAATGAGGGGCCGGGCCCACTGCCCCTCCCCAAATCCGCGCCGGGGTCTTGGCAGGGATATGAAACTGCTCTCCTTCCACCCAATGATCATACCATGATACTTTTGGAATGGCAATTTTAACCAAATTGATAGCATATAGGCCTACACATACAGATAGAAAATTATCTTGAGGATTGTGTTAGAAACAAGGGGAAATCAGGAAAATAGGGAGTGTTTTAATTGCAACAGCCTATCATGACCCACTAGCTTCTTCACCAGTTGGATTATTATTTGCATTGTAAACATGGTAAATATTGTCTGCACGGTTGTTTCGATGTGAACACATGTGATGTTACCTTTCCACCCTGGACAAGTATATCTTCAACAGGTCCTGTATCAACGTAAAAGTAGAAGTCAAATTGATGGTATCAGAACGGATGTCTTAATTTAGGAGAGAAATTATAAGGGTGTCAAATAATGCAAATGTCAATATTGATGCCCCCATGGGAGTTTGAAGTTTATATTATTGTGCGTATCATTAATTTTACATGGCTACGTTTTCAAACAAATGCACGCATGTTTGACGAACTCAAAAATTACGGGTAAGCCTGTGGGTAAATTAATTGTCATATAATCTGGCAATGCCATCATTGCCTAAGTTTCAAAACCTGTTTGTGATGGTGGTTAAAAAGGGTCCATTTTTGCCCAAAATGACTAAAATCATTAAAAACCTGCATTTTAGGCCTACTTATGAATTCCAAGAGGTCATAGGTAAAAATAGGTCACAGAAAAATATTGTGATTTACTTTTTTTTGTTGATCCAAACGTCCATCTTAGTAAGCTGGTACACTTTTTAAGGTGCATATATCATTTTCCAAAAAATTTTCTATGTAAAAATTACTATTGTGGGTCAAAAGTAGGCTTAGTATCCTCTAGGTCGCCAAAGCCTAAGGCTTACTAAGCCACCTGTCGAGAAACTCGCCCATGTGTCTGAACCTGTATTATATCAGATGATGTTTAAATGCACATTATATTCAACTAACATTGATACTATAAAATTAATTGAATAAATAATTGTAAAATGCACAAATTGGAAATTTGGATTAATAAAATATGATTTTCTGGCAATACCGGTTTTTGCAGGACAGGACTTGAACCCAGCCTCAAAGTGTTGCTTCCGTTGCAGTGTGTGTCTAATCATGTATGCAAAGTGTGCAAATATTTCAATTAAGTTGGTGGTATTAAAGGTTACATGAGTAAATATGTAGAAAATGCATTATTTTGAAAAATGCATTTTTTGAAAATTATCAAACTTTCTGGCAACACTGGCTTTACAGGTCAAATAGCCCCAGAGATTTTTTACCAAATTTGGAAGGGGCAATGTCTGCCCAAGTACCAACAAAGAGGAAATAATTCTGGGTGCTCAAGCAAAATTAGTTTTAGACTTCAAAGATAGGGTAAAATTGCATTTTTTCAAAAGTGCTAAATTGGCAATGTTGCCCAGCCCTAAAATTGCACATGGGGAAATATTATTGAAATATTTTTTTTGCATCTGGGGAAAGCACAAAGACAATACTTTATGGTGGTAAGGTTACTTTTTTAATGTGACCTCAAATTTAAAGTCAGGAGCAATTCAGAAAAGTACATATTTTCCCTTATTTTAACCCAAAAATAAGCAAAAATCACGAAAATCATAAAACTGCCGTTGCTATGGCAACAAGCTCCGGAGGAATTTTTGATGTGACTTTTTGTAACCTACTACCAAAGCCCTTTCACCTCATGCAATAAATTTTTTTTGACCGTTAGCAGGCACATGTGGTTTTTACCCAGAATTGCAATTAAATAGGTACAATACCACAAAAACATCGCTGAAGGAATTTTTCATTGATTGCACTTTAAGCAACAAGGGTGATAGAAGTTTGAGGATTAATTCCAATAAATAATCTTGAAATTCAGGCATTGGTGACATTTTAAGAATAAAAGCTTCCAACAATCTATACTTTCAGCTGGGAAGTGAGATTGTGGAAATGTGTGCGCACGCAGACGATTTAAGATACCATATAACACTGTTATTTTGGAATATATAAAAGCTGTTTATATACATGTATTATACGTTTACTAATCGAAAATTATTAAGGTTATACAAAGAAACGTATAAAAAACGTATAAAAGACGTATAAAGTTGTTCTCTAAAACAGAGTTTTCTCAGTAATCAAATATCGCAGCAAGTGAAATGTTGGTGCATTGGATGTAACAACATTTTTCTTGTGTGTTTATACAAATTTTAGAATAAATTTGAAAATCCTTCGTTTAAAGCCGTTTTACGCACCATGTTCACAAGATCAAAAACGCGTTCCATGACGTTTTTTTCAAATGTGTGCCTCGTATAAAACCACGCCGAGTGATTGTTTTCTTCTTTTTTGCATTGTACTACAAATCGATTAAAGAAATAATGTTGCCATGGGGAAGAACCAAATACAGTACCGATTAAATTTTAAAAGCCCGTTTTTGGGGAACATTTCGAGAATCTTGCCTGAGAAAAAACTGTTTTGTGAAATTATCGATATCTTGATTACGGGACGTTAATTTAGACATCTGAATACCTACATTATTTCTCAACATTCTGCCAATTGCTATCCCATTTGATTTTCACTCCAAATTGAAGCTAGTATGGCAAAAAACGAGGGTTTTCCTCCATCAGTTCCCCGGATCAGTTCGTTCAAAATTTCAGCGCCGACATGCGTGTTTATTCTAAGAGCCATTGTGCGGCTGCGATTGTAATCAAGTAATTGCGTCATATTAAAGTTATATATCCGCTTTGAGAACAAGCATTTGCGTAAGCTGATGTATAGCCGAGTGGATAGAGTGTTAGACTGGGAATCTGTTGTGAACCTTTTTTGTGGGTTCGAGTCCCCGTGAGGCTGAATTTCCTTTTTTTTTCTCTTTTCTCATTTTTACTTCCTTTCTTGCCTCTTTTCTTTCTCCTTATCTTTTTCATTTTTTTTTTTTTCATTTCTTTCTTTCTTTCTCTCTTTCTTTCTTTCTTTCTTTCTCTCTTTCTTTCTTTCTTTCTTTCTTTCTTTCTTTCTTTCTTTCTTTCTTTCTTTTTTTTTTTTCTTTCTTTCTTTCTTTGTTTCTTTGTTTTTTCTTTCTTTCTTTCTTTCTTTCTTTCTTTCTTTCTTCCTTTCTTTTTCGTTCTTTTTCTTTCTCTCTCTCTTCTCTCTCTTTCTCTTCTTCACTATTTCTTTATTCTTTCTTGCTCCTTTCTTTTTAATTTATTTGATTGATTCGCTGACTGCAGTGAATCGTGATTGATTTTTTGTTCACTTTATATAATTCTGATAAGACTGCTAAAGTCTGTCTCGTTGTTCTTCCCAAATTCGATTTGCAAATAATTGCTTTTTGATATTGTTGTTGATGTTATTGTTGTAGGCCTCTACCCTATTACATTGTAATCAGGGGAATAGCAGCATTGATTTATTTCATCAAAGATATCAAGGCTATAAATTCAAAATCAACACATTTTCCAGGGCGTAGCTTGACGAAGTGCCCCCAATCAATTTTAAAATTTTAAAATCTTGAAATCCTTATGAAAATTGCCGAAAACGGCTTG
Source organism: Amphiura filiformis (assembly GCF_039555335.1). Classification (NCBI taxonomy): domain Eukaryota; kingdom Metazoa; phylum Echinodermata; class Ophiuroidea; order Amphilepidida; family Amphiuridae; genus Amphiura; species Amphiura filiformis. The sequence continues at coordinate 12,093,361 of NC_092642.1, read as the reverse complement.
TGGCCCCCCCCCCCCCCGGCATCCCCCCCCCCCGACTCACGAGCTAAGTTTCATGTCTTGACCGTGGATCGATATTCTATTGTAAGTAGGCCTACATCCCAGTGTACACGCTTGTTCATTTTCTGCATGGCTGTTTCTGTTATGAACTTACACCCCTCTGATATCAAGCGCATGAAAAACTCTCGGCTAACCTTAAAGGGATTTATACGACGAATCGTATGATATTATGTAATAATAACCCTGTGTATGGTTTGCAGTAACGTGCAGTCAATACACAATGTTTATGGCTTTGAATAAGAAGTCCGCATTTCATGGCCATTTCAAGATGAATGTTGTGCCCCTATTTATATCTTAAGAAATGTTAGCCAAATTATTGACTACTCTATAATAAACACAAAAAATCACAAGCACATACAAGTCCATGTTAGTCAATGACAACCAAAGCAAAGCATCAGTTTACATTACCTATGCAAAAGTGTTACAGGTCACGTAAACAGGTACGATTGTCAAACTCGTTTAGAGTTAAAAGAAAACTTGGTGAAAGAAGGCATGTAAAAACTTGCTATCCGGTATTTACTCGTTCATGCATTATCTAAAGTACGTAACAGTTGTATCAGGACTTATATCACTGAGTGCGCTAGGTGTTCGGCGAGTAATTGATACTAAAGCGTGTTTCAAAGAAAAGTAATATTTGATTACACTGATTGGCCTTATACTGATCGTAGTGATCGGTTTCGTTTTCTATATCATGATATATTCAAGATTTATTCTTTTTTGCAAATAAATCTGAATTTACACTTATAGTTGCAAGCCACGAGCGACTATTGATGACCAATCAGCTTCCAAAGCACCAAAACGTGTGATACCTTATTGGTAGACTATTTAAAAACGAATCTCTCGTCGTCTGGGTGATTAAATTGAGCTTGAGCAATCGGATAATTTTAATACATCAGGTTTTCTTTTATAATTTACATTATTCAATGAAGAGAATTTAATTCACAATTTATCTTGAAGTGAGTTGTTATCTCTCTTTATAATCAACGGTATTCATAGAAGAGCATTAATTGTGTACATTTTGCAGCAACACGGATTTCTTTTTAAAACGACCTGTTACATTCATCACATTACGGTACTCCAATTGATTGAACTAACGACTGAATCGTTATGCTAATTTCATTTACACCAACATGAATTGTACTTACTTGTGCGCCTGCTCCTGGTGAATGGATTTAAGTAAAACAAGCTGGTATACATATTCTTGAATCGTGACGATATTCCAATCTCCTTTCCCATAATTCATTGAACTTCCCTGCATGAATATAGAACTCAAACTGAGTTGCTATGTTCCTTACATAAGTTTGCTCTTATGGATTGAACATAACAAATCATGTGTATGAACAAGTATTTATTTCTACATTATGCACAATTACCCATACACATACATGAACAGGATTTAGTATAAACCCTTCCACTGTGTATGATGTCAGAACGACGCATACATTTGAAGGTCGATGGTGTAAGATTTGTGAACATGACTTAATCTCAGTTCAATCACTCTGTTAAAGAATACTTCAGTCGTACTTGGTTTCTGTGGGTACTTGCATCTACCGGAATTGCATGTATACGAGCGTATTTTGCACAGTGTATTAAATAATCACTAGGCTATTTATCTTATTTTCATTTGGTCCAATTATCTGACCAAATCCTCGCCTGTTGTATAATGTGATATTATTTCATATCAAACAAATTCATACATCAATCAAAACACAATTTTCCTTATTCACTATCGCTCACATATATATTCAACGGGCAAGATACCCTTTCAAGTTTTGCCAAGTACCCAATTTTGTTTCTTGTTTTAAAAGCAGGCAGCATGTTGTTCAACCTCAATCAACAGCCCAAACGAAGAGCACTATACGTTTAACATTTTCATCTTGCTTCATAAGAGGCACTTGATATTTTTGTGCATGTGCCTTGTATCCTAATGCCTATTTTTGTCTTTAGATTTTATGGCTGTGCATTCACGATGCTTGTGGATATCTTTCCCATCTAGTCAAAGAGAATAATGTATACCTTTACATATATATATTGTTTAAAATATAAGTGCGCAGATAATGCTCGGCACGATCTACAGATTTTTCACCTCACCAATGTCAACTGGATTTAAGTTTGCACACACCAACTCAAGAGACGTGTGGCCAAGAATATAATTTTGGCCCGAACCTATCATATGGTCCCGTCTGAAGGATATTAATTCTTAAATGAACATTTAAATAAAGCTGTCAAAATTTGAAATATTCTTTAATTCATTGGAGAACCACAAAGCGAATTCAACTCCATGGGCATAACGTATGCACAAGGTTTAATAAACGTGCGTGTCGTGTGGTGCAGTAGCTAGAGCATTGGACTCATGATCGCAAGGTTGTGGGTTCGAACCCCATCTCGGCCATTGCCTCCACTCATAGACCCAAGAGTAATCATTGTACCGTCCAAAAATGGACCATCGGGCTATGATGTTTCCAAACAGACATAAAAATGTTTGTAAATAAATTGACCTTGTGTCAGCTTGGTTCCTCCGGGAGTTTCAGAAAGACAGACAAACAGACAGAACCAAAGCATCTGGAAGTTAAACCAAAGTAGCTCAGGTGTTGGTATTATCAGTGTATGTATACTTTTTGGGGCAAATATCATTAAACTTTCTTACACTAACTAACCACTAATCGTTACCGTATGTTCCGTGCAATCAGCTAAATTCCTGAATTAACCAACCCTACCCTACCCATACCATATATATATTTTACACGATCTGCAATAAAACGGCACACCTTAACACGTCTCAAAAATTTTACTTGTACGGTTTTAACACAATCGCAAGTTTTTAATATGCACATAAGATGTTAAATACTTGATTTCTATTCGTACAACGATCTCATGGTAAATGTGAAGGTGAAAACAGCGATCGCATGCCAAATGTGAAGGTGAATGACAGACGATAAGAGGTTTTGGTTTTCGGTTATATCATATTGACAAAATCTTAAGTGCAATTGAAGACAATATATTATGGAATTAACGTATACTCACCAAGAAATATTACTTTGATTTTCCTTCCTAAACCTATTGTGCTTTCATGACTTACCCTTTAGGTATGTTCTCGCATTACAGTTTAATAAAGTACTCCAACTTTCACGCAAATGTCATATAATGAGGTGCTTTATTTCCATGTTAATGCTCTGCATGCTAGCCATAAGCTTCAACATATAATAAAAAGTCCCAAGTTTTGAGATATTTTCTCAAAATATTAAGAGCTATCTAAAGAACCACTGAACCAATACTAGGCTTGTTTGTACTCATTTTAATGCATTTTTCATGTTGATTCCAAATATGGCAATGAAAATTTACAATTTTGAATTTAAAAAAAAAACGCATGGAGAGAAATAAGATAGGAAATCGAAATGAAAAGTCATCTAACATGGTTGCAAGATTTGACGACCATTGACCGTCATAGGTTAATATTTCACTTTCATAAAGTTTTTCTTAATCAACCTAATCCAATATACAACATTGGGTTTAATGAAGAATAATTTTAGACGTCGCTAAACAAAATAGTCTCGTGAGGATTCTTGCGCTATAGAGTTGGCGACATTACTTCACGTTCTGATGGACTGTTAATGGTCCCTTGGGTATATTGTTACTCAGCAAAAACAGCCAACGAGATTATTCACAAGTCGAAGATGCACACGGATATGTCTTTATTCATCAAGGAAAGAAATATGTACAGTGAAAGAATACAAAGGTTTCTCGGCTTGTTACATTATTGGGGCCTTGATGTCGCTAAAAATAGGGAGTAGTTTCAACAGTTGAGCATACAATCAACAAGTGCCCATTTTGGGTCGTCGGTATAGCAGTATAGAGGATTGCTTGTCCATTGGGGATACACTATTGATTTTGGTCAGGGGAGTGTTCCGCGAAATAGAAACCCTGGATGTATTGCAGGGCAAATTTACATTATTTTGTTATTGTATATTTTATTCTTGGCTAGCTTGTAATGGCTTCGGACAAGATATATGAGTGTATCAATAAGAACATGAAACAGAATTGAAAAATAATAGACTAATGCGTGTTGCATACTTTTGACTATAAAATGAACTCCCCAATTAGAAGGCAATTGCACAATCAATGTGCGTTTTCCACAACCGGGATCACCACTATCGCTGCACAATGTATAGGGTTTAGATTAATGTTCTGTGTGCTATAGGCATAGGCTTCAACAGAGAAAGTCTCAAAATATCAAGGTTATTGTGAAGTTACTGAAAAAATACTAGGCTTGTTTGTACTCATTTTAATGTCTTTTTCCAAATGAAAATTCACAATTTTGAAATTGTTGAATTAAAAAAAAATTGAAACTTTTCGTCTGCAGTCGACACTCGTATGGAGAGAGTTAGGCATAAATAAGTGGCAAATGTTAACAACAATATTAATAATTAATTGTTGTTGTACCTCCTGACTGACAGTATATGAAATGAAAATGTATAACATTTCTCATTATGAATACACGTTTAGTTATCTTCGATTAGTACATATCGTGGTTTTTCAACATTCTGTGTACTTTAACTATATTGAAAACAATTCTAAATTTGTTCATCTGTTTTAAAACTCAAAATTGTGCATCATGTCAAGTTTAGAGTTGTTTGCCTTCGTTTTTTTTCGTTTTTTCATTTTTTTGTTTTTTCTTTCCTGAAAATGTCCAATGCAAAGATATGAACGAAACAAATCTTTCTCTCTAGCGAAGCTCTTAGAACACTTCGACAATTGTAACTGATTATGGTTATCTTGATGTACGACCAAATAGATTGGGAACTAGTAGAGTGTCCACACGTATCCGTCGGCTAGATGTGTGTAATCACAACCGTGGAAATATTGTGACCCCATAAAGTAGCCCCACAGGAATCGTGATGCTAGGCTTTGTAGTCAGCTACGGCTCAGTACATTACTTCAGACGATATTCATAAATAATAAATAAGATAATGCTGTAGAAGACAGTTTCAAAGTCGGGAATATGCGGTTATTTATCAAAGCCTGGGAGCGAGGGCGCGGCTTTTGAGTTTAAGGTGTTACAGCCTAATAAGCGTAAGGTCTGGTGGTTTCAATGAGCCATGCCTTTGGTGCATTTGGTTCCCATCAAATGTGCGATGCATAAGTGTGAATGTCCCTTACATTAAATGTTTAAATCTTCAATCAAGTTGAATGACACATTTGAGTGTTACGTCTTTAGGAGATGATTTTTCGGGATTACATTCAATCACATGCAAGTATGTAATAAATTGTCAATTAAAATGTTATAAGTATCGTTTCGGTTTCAAATTAGATAAAATCCATATATCCGTGAATTGATTCACCCTGATGAATACTATATACAGTATTTTACCAAGAATGAATGAACCATTCATAAGGATTGTCTTATGCATATAACACGTATGCATGAACCATATTAAGAATGTGTTCTGTTCTTCAGAGATAAATAGATTGTCGATCCGCACTGCTTCTTTGTATAACTTAACGCCCTAACTACTGTTGCTGCAAAATCAAGTATGTGCATGTGTTGCATTTCCATCTACGCTCGAAATGACAATTAAATATGTGCAACATACAGGTAGATACAAACCAAGGAGATTTACAAAGCTACACTGACGTTTCGATCAGATAATGCGAACTTTTGTCAGAACAGCAGAGTGATTGAACGGAGATTAAGTCATCTACAATGAATCTTACACCACTGACCTTAAAAATTATGCGTCGTTCTGACATCATACACGCCGGATCGGTTGCATAAGAGTATATAGGAATGTTAAGGTAACCCTATTCATTTATGTGCATAATAATAATCACACACTGATATACATGTGGTTTATACGAACAAATCTAAGTTGCATCACAATCAAATCAATACACAGTCCTCGATTACGTCATTTTAAAATGTACAGTAGTAAATATTTGCAATATATTTGAGTGCGAACATGCTCTATACATTTTGTTTGGATTTTATTGATATGATTGTCAAGAAAATGTCAACTATGTTGAACTTTTGCCGCCATGTTTTTCGTTATATATTTCTACATGTTAACGTAATAGCTGCCGTATACAGTGGTATAGGTAAACTGTATCAGTCTTCACCATAGCGGCGCTGAAATTGTTGTTTTCTTATTGTCAGATATGTCAAAATATCACATGGCAGCTTTGATACGAATTATTGTTGTACAATTCCTTGTTACACGCACCTGACATGCACGTTTCCTTCACAGTAAGTGTTTGCGTCTTGTTTCAATGCTTCAATAACATTGGTACATGTGTCAGTTAGAATGCATACTGCAGTTACTGTCCGTTTTCCTATACACAATACACAGTGCTCTTTCCCATTGACGCGTGACCTCTACAAATAGCCTACGTTAAAAGTATGGGGATATGCCTAGTTAACGTCGCTGTGTGAAAAATAACCGGCCAATATTAAAAGTACTCTTCTAAAGTTCTAGAAAATATAGTTTTGTAACATGTCCAAAATTTTTTGCTAATTTAGATTTTTGGAAATATGCGTACTTTGGTGTTTTAGTTAATGTTATAGGTAATAGTACATTGCCTAGTTAACGTCGCTGTGTGCAAAATAACCGGCCAATATTAAAAGTACTCTTCTAAAATTCTAGACAATATAGTTTTGTAACATGTCCTAAATTTTTAGCTAATTTAGGTGTTTGGAGAGGTCGCACTTTTGTGTTTTAGGAAGGATATGTAAACGACAGATAACACCAAAATATGAAGAAATTATTTCCAAACCGTGTTAAGTCAACAATCATTATGTTGCTCATTTTCAAGAATGCTGGTTTACAAAAAGCAGGCCATTGTCTCATTTCGTGAACAAAGGTACACATACCATTGTTTCCTTTCGTTTCCTTTATAATCGGTTACCCAACTGAAGCTATAATACCAGCTTTATTGCGATATCGCACATGAAAACAGACACATGTGCACAACCAGAGAAGATCCGATTTAATCAGTTGAGCTGTTTCAATGAGTGTTATCTTGGTTTAATAGCTTTTAATGGGGTTTAAGTCCTGCAAAGGTCGAGATGAATTCTACTGTAGACATGACTGCATCATGGTTCCCAAATAGTCCATTATGTAGGATATATAGTCCTTTTAGGTGTAATACTACATATATCGTTTCTGAACGCTCAGAAGACTATCGAAGCAACCCAAGGTCGAAGTAAGAGGCCCGCCCATCATAAACCCATATACAGAGTTTGTGTATATAGTTGACTTCGTGGATATAAATATCACTTACATTTCTTGACGACAAAATTGTCTGTGCATGTTTACTGCAAAGTACGGAATTCAAATTCTAATGTCATCACTGCTTATAGAACAACCTGATTTAGAGCAACCCGAAGCCTGGAAATAAAGAGAGCGAGTAGGAAGAGAAAGGAATACAGACAAAAAGAGATAGACATATGGGAGAGGGAGAGCGAAAGAGAGAAATAGAGAGAAACAGAGAGAGAGCGAGAGAAAATGGAATATATGCAAGCTCATGCAGCTTGGATTTTTGCAACACCCACCTCTCTTTCCCAACTCGATGTAATCAAGAGGAGGGCTATTCGCATCTATGATCTCAGGTAGGCCTATCCCTGAGGATGGCCTCAGCTTACATCACATTCAACCAATGGGCCATCTCAAAGCTGTAGGAACTTCTACACTATTCCATCACTCAGATGATCTATATAGCGAAGCAACGGATCTGTTATACCAACTTCTGCCACAGCCTCATATAATCGATGCACCCTTCGGCGTTCAGATCTACCTAGTCAGCCACATGCAAGAGATAATGTGTCCCCTTTTAGCCTTGATTAACCTTGACATAAAAAATAAATAAAAGAGAGTAACATGGACAAAGACAGACCCCGAGAGACACAATTAGACAGAGATATAGACAGACAGAGAGACGCAAAGAGAACCCATTTGTAAAATTGCGTATTACAATTAACTTCTTGAGTAAAATATTATAAACATTCCCTAAATTCCAAACAGTGTTCTTCCCTTCTTGATGGTTTCATTAGCCGGTAATGTTTTTGCAACCCAGTTACAAAAAGAAAGCCACTTTGAAACCCATTAGTCGTTGTACAATAGTAAGACCTCATAAATCATAATACATCATAACTTGTTATAAGACAAAAAAGTTTACATGTGTTGAAAATATTAAATGTAAGGGGTTTTCGGGGTTTTATACAAAAATAGAAAACCTGTGCTCAATTTTACAAGCTATTGTTTCCCATAAGAAACTGAGTTAGTGAGGCTAAATACGCCCATATTCAGAGCACACACTCCGAGAGAAATCTGGAGCACACGTCTTTAATAATACACATAAGAATTCATACGTGCGCCTAGCTGTGTGGTACGGACTAAACCAATAACCTGCTCAAAAGCACAATATTTTCTCTATTTTGTTTTAAGCAAAACTACGCATAATCATGATATTAAACAACGACCTGTAACTCTTTCGTAAACTAGTTTTGATGTATAGATTTGTGGAAAGTGGACATGCATTCTCAAATAAACAGACGAATTTGGAGCCCTGCATCGTACTAAAACATGACAACAGAATATGTAATGGTGCCTTATTTATGATGCTAACACACTCATATAGTCTTGAGACAGCTCCGAGAATTAAGACTCTGAGCAATTTTGGCCTCGATAATTGTTAAAGCTGATTCTGTTTCTCAAAAGGCCACTGGTGAACCTTCTTTTCTTCAGTTAAATTTCAGTACAACCATTCCAATTTGCAACGTTCAGTACTAGAATAAGGAAAACGTGTATAAAAGAAGCTAGCACTTTAGCAAATAATCAAGTTTATTTATAGAATCTGTTTGGACGGCGTGTTCGAACTTCATTACCATACGGAATATAATTATTTCTTCTAATCAAACCAAGATAACACGTTTCACGTTTTGTAAGTCCCTGATGTGTCTTTACCATGTTTTGCTGCATTGGCTTTATACCCGGAGCTTTAAGATGAGTCTTGATGAAGAGTAATGCTGGGTATCGAAACGTTTGATTTATTCAGGGAAGAGCTAGAGCTTTAAAAGGGTATAGACGAGGTATTGTTGGTCGAAGCAGCCACAAAATCGATTTTCATTATCTAAATCAATATATTATTGAAAAAAAAAAAAAAAAAAAAAAAAAAAAAGCGCAGTGATTTATAATGCGCTACGCACAGGCACAACGCCAAGACGTTGATCCACAAGCCTCAGCACACTTTACAGGTTGTCGCTGACCACTATGGCCCCACATCATTCCATAAACCATTAAACAACAATTCAGGGACATTGCTGCTTCAAGAGCGCACACCCTAGACATTCCACAAATAACCATCGCAACCAGGATCAGCTCCCCCGAGTTTCGTACGGGTTACAACGAGACAAATTAGCAGTGAGTTCCTTGTGCAAGGGAATTTCAAGCTAACTCAATTTTTTCCACGAGAGCATATTAGACACCACCAGGGTTCGAACTCGCAACCTCTCGCACCATATAGTCGAACGCCTTATCGATTGAGCTAACTTGACTGCTAAAAAAACACACTATTAATGTAAATAACACTTTGATGTTTTGCAAAAGTTCATTCTACAAATCATATACTTTAAAAACTTGCTTAATTTATTGTTGTTAATGAGTTATGTACGTTTTGCAAAAGTGTTGCTGTTTCAGCCCTCTTTACAACATAACTCAAGAACCACAGGACCTACGAAAGTATATCTGTGATATTTCAATTCTTCTACACACTCGCTATGAAATGGTCAATGCAATTTTTGCCAAAGCTCACCATTCGCAAGGTGATGTGAACTACCAAATCGCAACAGTTTTAAATAGTTGCTAACATTAATAGTGTTTTTTTTTACAGAACTCCAGATGTTTAGTTCAGAGCTGTATATTACAAATATATGTACATATTTTGGAAAGTTTTGAATCTTGTTATTCTATCTGCTGAATATTCTTTTCAAATTTGCTTTTGAAGTTATTTATGATTAAATAAAGGCATAACTTCAAAGCTGCTGCGCATTTGATATTCAGATTACAATATTGCAAACTCATTAGATATATAAAATAGATGCAGTATGTATAGTTGCGGGTTATCTAGGACACACTATGCATGTTTATGCGCAAACTAAGAGCTTTCTCGACATCGAAATATTTGATACACAGATTGCAATAGCCTACATACAAGCTATTACCAACTCCGATGCATTATTTTGTAACATATTACGATAAGAAGAAACTATATATTACATGTCGTGGATAGATTTCGTCTAGGAAGTTTCCTGATATATATATATGTTCAATACGAACCTCTTCTTGCTTCATTAGTTCAGTGCGATATAATAGAGTCATAATTTTGACATATAATTCTGGAGACTATGTCTGTGTCTGCTTCATTGAACGTCCCATTGGAAACGGAACAAGGCCGATGGCCATCATGATAATGCTTTGGTCGATATTAAAAATATGACGCTAACTAGAGAGATAGCATACAGTGGAAAATATTTACCTTTAATCTCATGAGTTTGTATGACAACAAATCAAAAGGATGTAAAATCTGAGAAGCCCTACCTAATACAAACAACGCCTATGGTGATAATGAATTGATGGCAGAAAAGTCCATAAGTTTTGTATGCAGTGATGATCCTAGGTATGGAAAAAGCACATTGCTTGCCAAGCTTGATTTTGGCTATGATTTTGGATAACGTTTGTAACTGCTGCTGCTGATGGTGATGATGATGATGATGATGATGATGATGATGATGATGATGATGATGATGATGATGATGATGATGATGATGATGATGATGATGATGATGATGATGATGATGGTGATGATGGTGATGGTGATGGTGATGATAACAATCATTTAATTTTTACTGATGAAGATATACATATTGGTCACCCGGGTTCTGGAAAACGTACATTGCTTGTGAATGTTGCCCTATTTAATTATGCACAGTGGCGATCCCGGTGTTGGAAAAGACACTTTGATTGCACTGCTTGTTTTTAATAATGTGCTTCGTTAGTTTTCGCATGATGATGATTAATGATGATGATCCCGATAATGATGATCCAGGTCAATAGTTTAGATTTGTGCACTGTAGGTAACAGGTAAGTAATTGCAAGCAATTGGAATGTGCAAGCTCAGCTTGGATTTTTGCAACACCCTCCTCTCTTTCACAACTCGATGTAATCAAGAGGAGGGCTAGTCGCATCTTAGATAGGCCTATCCCTGAGAATGGCTTCAGCTTACATAACATTTCGACCAATGGGCCATCTTAAAGCGGTAGGAACTTCTACGTTATTCCATCAGATGTTCTATAGCGAAGCACCGGATCTGTTATGCCAGAGCCTCACAATCGATGCACGATCCCTTCGGCGTTCCGTCAGATTATGTGGTCTTGCTGTGAAAATTCTCAGATCTACCTTAGTCAGCCACACGAAATAATTTGTTCCCTTTTCAACCAGCATATGGAAACATACTGATATTGTGTCTAAGCAAAATATGCAGCTTCAAGCTGGAAGTTTACCGTTATCGTGGCGCCAACCCGTCAGCATTTTTAGTAGATAACCACTGTTATTGTCAATGCCTTGATTCGCCTTGACCATGGAGCTAATATAAAGCTCCATGGCTTTGATTTAAAAAAGAGAGTAACATGGACATGGAGAGACCCAATCAGACAGAGACATAGACAACAAATTGTGTATTACAATTAACTTCATGAATAAAATATTATAAACTTTTCCTAAATTCCAAAACAGTGTTCTTCCCTTGTTGATGGTTTCATTAGCCGGTGATGTTTTTGCAACCCAGTTACAAAAAGAAAGCCACTTTGAAACCCATTAGCCGTAATACAAGACCTCACAATTCATAATACATCAAAACTTGTTATAAGAAAGAAGTTCAAATGTGCTGAGTTGGTTGTGCAACGTTGAAAATATTAAATGTAAGATTTTTTTCGGGGTTTTATACAAAAATAGAAAACCTGTGCTCAATTTTACAACCTATTGTTTCCCATAAGAAAATGATTTAGTGATGCTACACACACCCATATTCAGAGCACACACTACGAGAGAAATCTGGAGCACACGTCTTTAATAATACACATAAGAATTCATACGTGCGCCTAGCTGTGTGGTACGGGCTAAACCAATAACCTGCTCAAAAGCACAATATTTTCTCTATTTTGTTTTAAGCAAAACTACGCATAATCATGATATTAAACAACGGCCTGTAACTCTTTCGTAAACTAGTTTTGATGTATGTGATTTGTGAAAACTGGACATGCATTCTTAAATAAATAAACAGAAGAATTTGGAGCCCGCATCGTACAAAACATGACAGCAGAATATGTAATAATGCCTTCTTATATATGAGTGCTAACACACTCATAATAGTCTTGAGACAGCTCCGAGAATTAAGACTCTGAGCAATTTTGACCTCGATAATTGTTAAAGCTGATTCTGTTTCTCAAAAGGCCACTGGTGAACCTTCTTTTCTTCAGTTAAATTTCAGTACAACCATTCCAATTTGCAACGTTCATTACTAGAATAAGGAAAACGTGAATAAAAGAAGCTAGCACTTTAGCAAATAATCAAGTTTATTTATAGAATCTGTTTGGACGGCGTGTTAGAACTTCATTACCATACGGAATATAATTATTTCTTCTAATCAAACCAAGATAACACGTTTCACGTTTTGTAAGTCCCTGATGTGTCTTTACCATGTTTTTCTGCATTGGCTTTATACCCGGAGCATCAAGATGATTCTTGATGAAGAGTAATGCTGGATATCGAAACGTTTGATTTATTCAGGGAAGAGCTAGAGCTTTAAAAGGGTAGACGAGGTATTGTTGGTCGAAGCAGCCAAAAAATCGAGTTTCATTATCTAAATCAATATATTATTGAAAAATAACACTTTGATGTTTTGCAAAAGTTCATTCTACAAATCATATATTTGCTTGATTTATTGTTGTGAATGAGTTATGTATACGTTTTACAAAAGTGTTGTTGTTTCAGCCCTCGTTTTACAACATAACTCAAGAACCACAGGACCAACAAAAGTATTATCTGTGATATTTAAATTCTTCTACACACTCGCTATGAAATGATCAATGCAATTTTTGTCAAAGCTTACTACCCATTCGCAAGGTGATGTGAACTACCAAATCGCAACAGTTTTAAATAGTTGCTAACCTTAAGAGTGTGTTTCAAATAGGTATTTTCTGAACCCGAATTTTTTTACGGAACTCCAGATGTTTAGTTTAGAGCCACATATTACAGATATATGTACATATTTTAGAAAGCTTTGAATCTTGTTATTCTATCTGCTGAATGTTCTTTTCAAATTTGCAGTATATAGTTTTGAGTTATTTGTGATTAAAACAAAGGCATAACTTCAAAGCTGCTGCGCATTTGATATTCAGCAGAGAGAATATAACAAGATTCCAAATTTATTAGGTATATAAAATAGTTGCAATATGTAATAATAGTTGCGGGTTATCTAGGACACACTATTTGCAATGCGCAAACTAAGAGCTTTCTCGATATTCTATCGAAATATTTGATATACAGATCGCAATAGCATGCATACAAGCTATTACCAACCCCAATGCATTATTTTGTAACATATTACGATAAGAAGAAACTATATATTACATGTCGTGGATAGATTTCGTCTAGGAAGTTTCCTGATATATACGAACCTCTTCTTGCTTCATTAGTTCAGTGCGATATAATAGAGTCATAATTTTGACATATAATTCTGGAGACTATGTCTGTGTCTGCTTCATTGAACGTCCCATTGGAAACGGAACAAGGCCGATGGCCATCATGATAATGCTTTGGTCGATATTAAAAATATGACGCTAACTAGAGAGAGATAGCATACAGTGGAAAATATTTACCTTTAATCTCATGAGTTTGTATGACAACAAATCAAAAGGATGTCGAATCTGAGAAGCCCTACCTAATACAAACAACGCCTATGGTGATAATGAATTGATGACAGAAAAGTCCATAAGTTTTGTATGCAGTGATGATCCTAGTTATGGAAAAAGCACATTGCTTGCCAAGCTTGATTTTGACTATGATTTTGGATAACGTTTGCATAATCGTGAGGTACTGCTACTGATGGTGATGATGATGATTATCATGATGATGAATATAATGGTAATGAATATAATAATAATAATGATAATAATAATAATAATAATAATAATAATAATAACACTAATAATAATAATAATAATAATAATAATAATAATAATAATAATAATAATAATAATAATAATAATAATAATAATAATAATAATAAAGATGATGATGATGATGATGATGATTATGATGATGATGATTATGATATAATATTGGATGGCTGAGCATGATACCATAACATATCGGATGAGTCATAAAAATATCGGACGAGCCAACGGCGAGTTCGATATTTGTATGACGAATCCGATATGTTATGGTATCATGCGAAATAAGCCATCCCATATTATCATTATTAGGTTTTCTTAACTCCTAATAACCCTGAAAACATAATAATGATGATGATGACGGTGATGGTGATGATAACGAATATAATAATGATGGCGATGGTGATGGTGATGGTGATGATAACAATCAATGTTTGTTCTGATGAAGGTATACATATTGGTCACCCGGGTTTTGGAAAATGTACATTGATTGTGAATGTTGCCCTATAAGATTTAATTATGTACAGTGGTGATCCCGGTGTTGAAAAAAGCACTTTGAAGGCATTGCTTGTTCTTATTGTGCTTCGTTAGCCTTCGCATGATGATGCTGATCCAGGCTAAAGTTATACCTACATTGGTTGTACGTAGATTTTCCAAACAATAGTTCAGATTTGTGCTCTGTGTAATAATGGTAACAGGTAAGTAATTGCAGAGTCATAATTCCAAGATTGTTATTCGGCAACTCGGACAGGTTGTGTCTCAGTAATATAAAGATTACACAGATTCTTACTTTGAAATATTACTTCTTCGGCTGCTTTGTAATCCCCTTTTCAAGCCATCAGACCTTAATCAGTAAATGTCAGATTCAAGAAAAACAACAACAGAATTTGACGGATTGAAGGAAACAGAAGACTGTGTTCACCACACAGGAAAACTGATATGGAAACAAGTAATCAATTTGACCTAAATAGTTACGAATATCCCTTGGTCGTGACTTTGCAACACCGAAGCCTGATTAACAAATAAACCCTTTCGATGTGAGCAGTCATTCAGATCACAGGTCTTCAGATCCAGCTGTTTTCCATTTTCCCAATTTATCTAAAATGATAAAAAATTCTACTTTTATTCACATAATTCAAAAATATTCATGAAAATGCATCTAATTCGGTACTAACATATATTTGCTGCTTGATATATATCTTGGTGTCTCAGGAAAAATGATAACATTTGTGCAATTATTATAAACGGGCATGCTATTGATGTAGGGGCTATGTCGCGATCATTGGAATTCGACACAGACGTGACAGAGGAAAGCTAAAGGGCGTTTGCCATTGATATAATATGTACAAGTTCAAAATGCTGTGATTATACACAGCGCATTCATTAATGTTCCTGGCCTCCAACAGTGAATTTGTAGGTCTGACAAACCTTATACTCAACTAATTATGATTCAAACAGATGATATAATGTGTTTCTTTATCTTGTTGTCTTGTCTGGCATAGCCGATTCAGATTACTGTTCATTAATTTATATAACCGCTATGCTTTGACAATTTGAATTTGTTTGTTGTTGGTTATATGTGTCTGTTCAAATTATCATTTGTTTCTTGAGTAAATAGCACTGTTTTCCTCCTTCGCTCTGCTTTGTGTTTTGCATATATCCCATCAGATTACTACTCTGCTTTGTTTCAGTATCCACATGATGTTTTTGAATGCTGATTGGACATTAATCTGGTCCACCTTAATCTAGATCGATCATTCATGCTTACACCGATGACGCCACTGTGCATGCTTCGACCATTGGCAAATATGGCGTCGAGCATGCGAGGGTCTGGATTTTGGACGTGTTACACCAGTAAGAGTACGTAAAAGTAAAAACTGGTGAATCAAATATGAACCGAGGCTGGTGTGGTATAATATCTTGATGGTTTACTTCTCTGTGCTGGCTAATACCCAGATGTGTCTGGCTACCATTTGCCCTGGTTTTATGGTCTATATAAGAGGGACATTAGAGACTAAACTGGATTGGAATAATCTAGAGCAGATTCATATGTGATTAGTATCGATGCATATACACAAAACGTAAATCTACAATAATCCATGCTGATCCAAAATCAAAAGGTAGTGTGAATTATAGCACTATATTGTTCCTTATTTTCCAACATACATTACAAGTTTATATCACTTTCCTGTGTGTCAATGTCCATTTGATGATGGAACATCGAATTCCCGCGCTTTTTTGTGTCGTCTGCGCTCATGCGGTAACCAAGATTGACATAAAGCTTTTAGAAACACCTGGCATCTCCTACAGTTATTCCTTACGGCCTCCAAATACGAGTCACCATGGTGTACCAAAGGAAAATCACTTGATAGACTGTAAATAAATAAGCTTCCTTCCTGTAAGCTTATCCCAACCTATATGTTAGGGTTGTTTACAAGATAATGCAAGTTGTCGATTTGCGAGAGGGCAAAAAATATGATAGTGTGACATACGCATAAGAAACACTTAAAATTTTCACCATGTTCGAAGTGCCCACAGCCCACCCAACACTCAACACGTTAGCCCTGACATAGCCCCGAACCTATCGAACCCACTCGGCCATTGAGCATATAAGAGTTGAGACTTCACCACGGTCTCATCTCTTTCCAAACACGCAAAAAATACCCACCCACACACCCCTATCCACACCATGCACCACACAACATCAATACAGCGTTACTCCTTCGCCACGTTTGTAGCATACAATTATCAAATGGGGTCTAGCCTTACTTCAGGCATTTGACATTGTATTTTCCCTCTTTCTTGATTACAAAAATTTGACATTTGATCTTTCAGATTGCTCAAATATTCATAAATTCCACCGAATTGCCATAGATCAAATCCACACAATCAAATTAAACCTTTTAAGGTTAAAAAAGATGCATCTTAAAAGATGCATCGAAAATCCTCCATAGTTCGTGGCGATGCATACTAACATGAAATTGTACTCGTAACTGCCAATTATTCTGTTCACGCCTAACATCACTGAACATCTAAGTATCACAAATACCAAGTGCAACCGCTGATGCTAAACTTGGCGCGAAATGGCCAACCTTTATCGACTTATTGCCGATGTCTGCACCAAGATCTGAAACATGCTCATCTATTGGGGGCACAGTTCGTCAAACTCAATATATTTGCATATCACAATAATTGACCTTTTAAAATGTTGGGTACAAAAACTCATACCCCATAACTTGAGGTCATTTATGTTTTTAGCTCGTATGGTTGTTAAATGGAGACTATACTGAACTCTGCCATTTTACATTGGAACATTCATTATTCATATAGTGCACTTTGGTAACGTATCTGTTCAAAACAAAATATGAATAATGATTACTTTAAAGTGTCCCATTTTCTGCCTCGATCTAAAAATGTTCGACTTATGGGTAAAGATTATTTTGAAATGTCTCGGTTTAAAGAACAAAACAATGTGAATAATGATTTCTTTAAATGTTATAGATGGTGTTCAGAACATGATGAGTAACGACATTTTAAGATATTTCATTTGGTAATACTCAATTCTGAGGGATGCACTGTATCTAATGAAGATGAAGATAAAAAACATATATAGAAAAGTAATGATTTGAAGCTTCAAAACATTTCAGTTTGGGTATACAAGATGGCAGAATAGAACTGTTCGTACAAGTGTAAACAACCAACACCATATATTTAGGTTACCGTCTAGTTTCTGTCAGAAATGATGAAGTTATAGATAATGATTATTTTATAATGCATCTGTTTGTCACAAGATGGGAATAGACACAATATTGATGATAACAATATTTCAATATATCTCGATTAGAAACGAGGTGACCCCAAATTGAAATATATGATTTAATGGACATTAATGAATGATCACTTTGAAATAATGTCTTGGATAAAGCATAAGGTAGTACGAGATACAATGTGCAAAATATACTGCATACTCGTATTATAGAGAAAATATATTGGTTTTGAATTCTGCCTTCGGTTGCTCGTGCCTGTCACTTGCTCGAATTATAGCTATTGATTACACCAAAATCCATATAATGTAAGGTAACACAACATGTGTTCGAAACACGATGAGTAACGACATTTTAAGATATTTCGTTTGGTAAGAAATGTCTCAACATACAAAAAGTGAAATTGAGGCTAGATTATAACACACAAGTTATATCCGTAACCATGTATGGTCTTATTACTTTGATATAATTCAATAACCTCAATTCAACAATCATATCTCAAAATTGACATACATAATGCGTATGGGGTGGCATAGCGGTACGCTCTGACTCATTATAGGAGGGTTGCGGGTTCGAGCCCCGGCGATGCCATCGTGTTGTGCCTTTATGACAAGGCTCTTGTTAACCTCTATTGCATTTCTACACCCAGGTATTATGCTGGGAATGTAAACAGACTTGTTTTGCGGGAGGAGAGGTGAACCCCCGGCCCCCATAACAACATTACTCATGGAGGAGTCTGGCCAGCCAAAAGTCGCTTCGAAACATATACACACTCCGGCCTGTTAAAAAAAAGACTTGAACCTTTACCATTTAATATGCATTTGTGTATCCACAGTAGAAGATCTTCCAATGGATATACCACACATATATTATGGAACATTGCCGTCACAGAGTGTAATGTGTCAGATCTTTGTAACAATATATACAATATATTGGGTACACGGTATTTCAGTTCACGATTAATATCTTCATTTTGGTTAAATTTTCTTTGAGACTTTGATACATTCGAATAATACCTATTACAGCTGACGTGGGACAAGATATATAATGTTCGATTCATGGATATAATGATTACTTTAACCCTGTGAGAACTACCTGCCGATTGGCCCAAAAGAAATTTTCATTAACAATTGGACCAATCAGCAATATTGTTAGAATAATTTCACCACGCAAAAAAAATTGGGGTGAATTATTTGCAAAGCTCCATTCTGATTGGTGAATAAAGTGAAGATATAATGTAATTGACCAATTAGAGGCAATGTGAGATCGGCAGGTAGTGCTCAGAGGGTTAAAACGTCTGGGTGTGAGGTGACGTTGTTACTTGAGACCATTCTGACATAGGACACTTGTTTTGGTCCGGGTATAGTATTGGATCAAAACACATACTCTTAACATTTAGCCAAGCTATTATGGGTAATCTATATGTGGTGTGACGATTCATATAGGTAAACTGTCGCCAACTTTTAGATAGTGTCTATATTTCATTGGCGGAATTATATTTGTAAAGCACTTTGTAATTTTTGATAGTTATTTTATGTAATTCTAATATAGAATTACCCTTCCAAGTAAGAACGCATTGTCTGCCGATAAATAGCATTGCAAATAACATCTTTGGAACTAGGAGGGAAGTGGTTTTTATCAGTCTGATCACATGGTTAAATACAGCATCTACAAAATAATAACTTAACAGATACTACATTTTAATTTGGATGCAGATCAATTTGCTTGTTATCTAAAAAAATACCGAATTTTTACTTGACCGTGGAGATATGGAGGAAAGAATTTTCGGGCCTTTTAAAGTGTGTATTTATTAATGATCCTGATGCTGAAAACAAACATTAGTTCAGTAAATTGCTTTTCTGAAGCAATTTGACTAAAACAGTCAGGTTAGCCCACTCGTGCTTCGGTTGTTTTATGTGTGGCAATGTAAGTCGGATAAAATATAAGTAAACGTTGTTTCAAGGGTTTTAGATATTAGAATTTAAAATAAATACATACAAATGAGGATCATTGCACGTATTCTAGAAATAACAGATTCTAGAAATAACAGAAAGACCACAGTTCAAGTCCCCGCGTAGTTTTATACAGTTTGTTCGTGTGATAAAATAACTTGCTGAACAACAACAAAAATATTGCCATCTTCTCGATTTACTCTCAAAAAGCTGATTACGAAGGGTTTCTTACATATAGGTTGATTAGTCTATCCACTTGTATCAGTAGGACGTAGGACCGGGTTTTAGCCATAGTGATCAGCTAAGACGACACAAGAGACGAATCTCAGGTTGGCCTACTTGTGTATCTTTAAGAAGAAAACAACAGAATGAATTTATTCAAAACAATTCCAAGTGATATCCGGCAAGCTTAAGATTGAAGCTATATTCCTTTACCGCGAGCGATAGCTATAGCGACTCATCAATGCCCAATGAAATAGATCGTCACTTCTTGTTTCGAGAAGTCCGATCACGTTCATTCGTCAAAGATAACCGAACTGGCATTACTTGTTGACTGTTTTGACTAATCAGGTCAATTCTTATGTCCAAACCTTGATACAACCATCCATCTCATTGGTTAAATCTCGATTTCTCGCCACTAGCTGCTGGAGAGTAAACTCAACTTTATACTCTGTAAAACTCAACTAATCGCATCAGAGATTGTAGTATCTATCAGGGGTTGTTTATCCTTTATATATTGCTTGTCCTTTCTACTGATATAATGTTACCGTAACTTGATGCATCATTTGTAATAGTTTCTTGCTTCCAATTTGTCACCATCTAAAATGGACTTATAGATGGTTTACAGGAAGGTGACAAATCTAACTAGAAACCTTGCTTGATATTTTCAACCTAGTAGTTGAAGATGCTTTACATGATATAGCTCTTTATTTAACTGACCTGCGTTAATAGGATTAATTTAGGGACGAGTCAAAAGAAACCGCTGGATATGTTTCTCGACCAAGGAACATCTTTTCGGCTTACATTTGATACCTTAAATATATCCGCTTAACAAATCCGCATCAGTCCCCGCAGGTGATCTGTATAACTACTCCTCAATGCGCTGAAAATTAAATTTAATGATTTAGTAATATTACAAACTGCAATTTATTAGCGGTGCTCATCGAGTAATCCATGTATGATATATGGCGGTTACCTAATCTCAAATTACCCGGATGTTTCGTATATATCACGCTATAAGAGCTATCGAGATATAGGACGCTAGGGCTCTGTACGAGGGCAACCTATATTTTCAACTTATGATTTCCTTTACAGATGGGTGGTAAACGTATTTATCTATAACCATGATAACATAATAGCATAGACTTGGAGGCAGCTGAAAATACATAAATCTATTATTACAAGATTGTTTCACTTATAGTAACCCGGGTGTAACAAAAGTTTACATCGCATATATTTTACTTTTATTAAAGTATTATACAGTAACGGAGAGCAGGATGAAACATGAATGGTGAGGATATATCGGCGGGGCCGCAATTGGGCCAGATGGCCCCGGGCTCAGGGCCCAAGATCCAGTAGGGCCCAGTTTGGAAGGATAAAAAACATGAAGCTTATGATTACGAGGGATTGGATGTATGGTGGAGATGTAATACGTAGATCCGGATAGTCAGGATGGATTAAAGCCTGACCCAGGGCCCTGAATAATATACATTCGGATGATCCGGCCCTTAGTATTGGGTAGGGGACGATACAGAAGGGAGAAATAAGCAATAAAACAAAATCAACGAAAAACAGGAATATGAAACTATGACACAAAATTCGTGTGTTGTAGTATATTTGGATCATGTCAAATTATTTCTTCAAACTCCAAAACTCATTTTTAATAGATCTTTCATGTGACTTCCATCTTTATAAAAGATGTCAAAATAAAAAGAAATCACCAACTATACCCACATAAGATTGACGACGTATATAGCAATTAATAAGATGTATTTTATGCAATATCGTATGGATCGAGGCTGGTAAATACCATTTAATATGCATTTGTGTATCCACAGTAGAAGATCTTCCTATGGATGTACAACACATACATTATGGAACATTGCCGTCACAGAGTGTTATGTTTCAGATCTTTGTAACAATATATTGGGTATACGGTATTTCAGTTCATGATTAATATCTTCATTTTGGTCAAATTTTCTTTGAGACTTCGATACATTCGAATAATAGCTATTACATCTGACGTAGAACAAGATACTAATGTTCGATTCATTGATATAATGATTACTTTAACCCTGTGAGAACTACCTGCCGATTGGCCCAAAAGATATTTTCATTAACAATTGGACCAATCAGCAATATTGTTAGAATAATTTCACCACGCAAAAAAAATTGGGGTGAATTATTTGCAAAGCTCCATTCTGATTGGTGAAAAAATTGAAGATATAATGTAATTGACCAATCAGAGGCAATGTTAGATCGGCAGGTAGTGCTCAGAGGGTTAAAACGTCTGGGTGTGAGGTGACGTTGTTACTTGAGACCATTCTGACATAGGACACTTGTTTTGGTCCGGGTAGTATTGGATCAAAACACATACTCTTAACATTTAGCCAAGCTATTATGGGTAATCTATACGTGGTGTGACGATTCATATACGTAAACTGTCGCCAACTTTAAGATAGTATCTATATTTCCTTAGCGGAATTTCATTTGTAAAGCACTTTGTAATTTTTGGTAGTTATTTTATGTAATTCCAATATAGAATTACCCTTCCAAGTAAGAACGCATTGTCTGCGGATAAATAGCATTGCTAATAATATCTTTGGAACTAGGAGGGAAGTGGTTTTTATCAGTCTGATCACATGGTTAAATACAGGATCTACAAAATAATAACTTAACAGATACAGCATTTTAATTTGGATGCAGATCAATTTGCTTGTTATCTAAAACAAAATACCGAATTTTTACTTGACAGTGAAGATATGGAGGAAAACATTTTGCGGCCCTTTTAAAGTGTGTATTTATTAATGATCCTGATGCTGAAAACAAACATTAGTTCAGTAAATTGCTTTTCTGAAGCAATTTGACTAAAACAGTCAGGTTAGCCCACTCGTGCTTCGGTTCTTTTATGTGTGGCAATGTAAGTCGAATAAATTATAAGTAAATATTGTAAATATTGTTTCAGGGTTTTAGATATTAGAATTTAAAATAAATACATACAAATGAGGACAATTGCATATATACTAGGATTCTAGAGATAACAGGAAGACCACAGTTCAAGTATACCCGCGTAGTTTTATACAGTTTGTTCTTGTGATAAAATAACTTGCTGAACAACAACAAAAATATTGTCATCTTCTTGGTTTACTCTCAAAAAGCTGATTACGAAGGGTTTGCTACATGTAGGTTGATTAGTCTATCCACTTGTATCAGTAGGACGTAGGACCGTGTATTAGCCATAGTGATCAGCTAAGACGACACAAGAGACGAATATCAGGTTGGCCTACTTGTGTATCTTTTAAGAAGAAAACAACAGAATGAATTTATTCAAAACAATTCCAAGTGATATCCGGCAAGCTTAAGATTGAAGCTATACCTTAACCGCTAGTGTTGAGCGATAGCTTGCGACTCATCAATGCCCAATGAAATAGATCGTCACTTCTTGCTTCGAGAAGTCCGATCCCGTTCATTCGTCAAAGATAATCGAACTGGCATTACTTTTTGACTGTTTTGACTAATCAGGTCAATTCTTATGTCCAAACCTTGATACAACCATCCATCTCATTGGTTAAATCTCGATTTCTCGCCACTAGCGGCTGGAGAGTAAACTCAACTTTATACTCTGTAAAACTCAACTAATCGCATCAGAGATTGTAGTATCTATCAGGGGTTGTTTATCCTTTATATATCGCTTGTCCTTTCTACTGATATAATGTTACCGTAACTTGATGCATCATTTGTAATAGTTTCTTGCTTCCAATTTGTCACATCTAAAATGGACTTATAGATGGTTTACAGGAAGGTGACAAATCTAACTAGAAACCTTGCTTGATATTTTCAACCTAGTAGTTGAAGATGCTTTACATGATATAGCTCTTTATTTAACTGACCTGCGTTAATAGGATTAATTTAGGGACGAGTCAAAAGAAACCGCTGGATGTGTTTCTCGACCAAGGAACATCTTTTCAGCTTACATTTGATACCTTAAATATATCCGCTTAACAAATCCGCATCAGGCCCCCCGCAGGTGATATGTATAACTACTCCTCAATGCGCTGAAAATTAAATTTAATGATTTAGTAATATTACAAACTGCAATTTATTAGCGGTGCTCATCGAGTAATCCATGTATGATATATGGCGGTTACCTAATCTCAAATTACCCGGATGTTTCCTATATATCACGCTATAAGAGCCATCGAGATATAGGACGCTAGGGCTCTGTACGAGGGCAACCTATATTTTCAACTTATGATTTCCTTTACAGATGGGTGGTGAACGTATTTATCTATAACCATGATAACAGATAGCATAGACTTGGAGGCAGCTGAAAATACATAAATCTATTATTACAAGATTGTTTCACTTATAGTAACCAGGGTGTAACAAAATTTACATCGTATATATTTTACTTTTATTTGAAGTATTATACAGTAACGGAGAGCGGGATGAAACATGGATGGTGAGGAACATATCGGCAGGGCCGGAATTACCAAAGGGCCAAATGAGCCCGGGCTCATGCCCCAAGATCCAGGAGGGCCCTAGTTTGGAAGGATAAATAACAATTAAAGCTTAGGGTTACATTTGGTGGGTGGTTGGGATGTATGGATCCGCGATAGTCAGGGTGGCTTAAAGCCTGACCCAGGGCCATGAATAATGTACATCCGGATGATCCGACCCTTAGTATCGGGGAGGGGTCGATACAGAAGGGAGAAATAAGCAATAAAGAAAATCAGCGAAAAAAGGGATATGAAACAAAATATGTGTGTTGTAGTTGTGGATCTTGTCAAATTATTTCTCCAATCTCTAAAACCCATTTGTAATAGATCTCTCCTGTGACTTCCATCTTTATAAAAGATGTCAAAATCAAAAAAATATCACCAACTTTACCCATTATAACAATGACGACGTAGATAGCAATTAATTAGATATATTTTATGCAATATCGTATGGATCGAGGCTGGTACTCAGGCAACTTGTCTTTTCGTTTCAGATGGCTGATAAACGTATTTATATCTATAGCAGTGTAGACGCAATGGCAGCTGAAAATACATAAATCTATTTTTACAAGATCATTTGACTCCGTAGCCTGGGTGTACCAAAAGTTTGGGTTGCGAATTCGACTGCTTTGTTTTCGTTACAACAGGTGATACAGAATAACCACTTGCCAATCAGCCAATGAGACAGACAGACATACTGACAGACAGACACATGCATAGACAAACAAAGACATAAATACCCCCAGTCAGAACTCTTTCCCCCGTGCCCCCGTGAAACCCTATATTACGAACACTTTTTGCGGTAATTTTGCGCAAAATTTGTTGATTTTTGTTTCCCCCTTAAATTCATTTTGCCTTCCATGCTCCCCGAAAAAAAGAAATTCTGGTACTACCATGCACTGACAAACAGAGACGGGCGAGGTACAGTGGAAGAATGGAATTTAAAAGTACCATGGCGATTAAGGAGAACAAGAAATGAGGCAGTCAACTTTTAAGAGAGAGATGTAAGATTTAAGAGATATAACATTAACAATGTTTAATTAAAATAGTTCTAAAAGCTTTTGGATTTTATATACATTTGAATTTGATACCATTACATCATAATATTAATTGTTCAAAATGATCGAACAATGAATTGTAACTGTAAGTATTTCCCACATATAATGGAGAAAATGGAATCTCACATAATTATTCAATTTACATGCATGGCTCACCATACTGATAGCAATACACTATATTTCTATTATATTAAACATAACAATACAATTTCCACAAAATATCGTTTTTCATTTACGAATAGAACTGATTTTTGCCACAGGGAGCAATAAGCGAGATAATGTGGTTAGTATAGTTGCCTCCAGGTAAAATGTCTTTATCATCTGAAATCAAAGTTAATTAGGCTTTACGCAATTCCGTAATACATGTATATTATCTATTGAGCATTTTCTAAAAAGGGTTAGCTCCCAGGCAAAACAAAATAATTTGGTATAAAACATTGAAAAGTTCTCAAAAATAAATGTATTAGTCCCGAAAGACCAGATCCCTGGACGAGCATTAAAAGCATCTAGTTTATTTGACGTCGACAAAGATTATAGGGACTAGGACAAGAATGTCCTCACTGCTATAGCTGCCTTATAGATATTTGACAATTTCTGCATTCTATATTGTACACATCTAAAAATATAACACATGGCAGCTATTGCAGATGAGGCCTTCTTGCATTAGCCTCTCAATAAGTTTTGCTGAAATTTTATTCCTGAAGCAAGAACATTCGTTGATTGATGAATTTTTAGTACATCTACAATCCTAGAACACACACACTTTTTACACACATACTGTAATGCTTCAGATCAAACCGAACTTAAACATGATCTTGGAGATGTTTTGTTTGCAGTTTACAGAATGTGCTGTCTTTAATCCTTCTGCACACTCCTCTTTTCTTGATGATAGAAATGTCAAGATAATAAACGAAGGCAATATTTTTACTGCAGGTATGGTTATTGAGTTACGCAGTGCTAATTCAACATGCGTTATCAACGTACGCTTTCCGTACCTGGGAGTACCATTGTCAGTGATTGTGTAAAGCCACCCCTCATACAAATACCATTACATGATGCGGTATAGTGAAAAGCCTTCATACACACACACCAAGCATTTTACAAGGTATTTGCGTGAAAGCGACGATTAAATTGTCAAAAGGGGCTATAGGAGGATCAGCTAAGCATACAGCCTCCATGCATGCTACGTGAAAGTGGTTTTTACTTTTATGCCATACAAAATCCTCTCTTTTATACGAGTGACTTCCATTCATAAACTTCATTTTAAAACAAATCCTCACTTCGTCGGCCTGTTTCATTCAAGAAAGAGAGTAATAAAGACAAAGCAAGACATACAGACATATGGACAGATAAAACGCAGATAATGCCTGTGAGATTTTTTAGTTTTAGGTATGGCAATTGAACTAAATCAGTCACAAAACCAGAAAAAGCTGTCAAAAATATGTCATAATTTTCGATGAATCCCATAAATCATTCTGTAAAAGCTCTAAAACCTATCGCCATTGGCAAAAAATAACATCAATCATTATACTTCACTTTTCCCCGAAATTAAATTCACAAATATAATAGGTTTTTACATAATGAATTAAATCAACATTTCACGTAATTACTGTGATGTACTGCTACGACCGATAGTTTAGCAACCCTATATTACTATTTAGAAAGCAAACTCTCAAACCGGTCGCTTAGTAAAATTGACTATAGCTAAGCATAGGCGATGGTTGCGATTTCTCCCATTACCATATTAGTCAAATACACAATACAGTTATTTCCAATCATTTATCATGTCATAAAGAGACTGCCTATAGGTATCTTCGATCAGAGAAAGAGAGAGATGAAAAATGCTGACTTGCATAGCGTGAAAAGTGGCATTAATTTCAATTATCTCCGAATGCGTGTGTGCACTAGTTAACATGTTTGCATAAATATATGAGATATCTAGCTACATGATTATTTTATAATTTAGATCAATCTGGATTGACCCAAACAAATCAGGTACCCATTGACTATGTTGACGTACATTGCGTATTAAACGGGGGATATTTGTATATAAATGCATAGCGCATGTATCTTGGGACCTAATCCGGTATTAAGGCTAAACAAATTACTTAAACGAACTAACAAATTAATTCGATCTTTTGACCGACAATCGAAGCTTGGTGGGTCCTTATTATTTATAAAATCAATTTCAATTGTTAATTGTGATTATATATATGAATCTATGCATGTAATGATAATTGAACAATATACCAGCAATTCTGATTAATTAGTTGATAGGTCATTAACTACAGGCATTGAAGCAGTATCGACGGTCGATCCAAAGATCGAATAAATTTGGTTCTGGTGCCTTAACTCACATTTGGTACGTAATACAATACTGGTTCTACACGAATCTGGATTGATTTGAGCGTAAAAGCATCGTCTAGATGGGTCCATAATAGAGTATGTGCAATATAACAAAAGTCAATAGCACAAGATTCATTTCTAATTATCAGTCAGTTAGTAGTGTTGGATTAACCCTTTAGTTGCGACAATGGCAAGATCATGGTTGAAATTGTATGAGAAGGCATTGATAAAGAAGGGGTGAGATCTTCCACATCTTTCTGGGTTTATTTCAAATAAGACATCATGAAAATAAAATCATCTCAACGGTTCACACTTGGGCATTTGAGTCAAGTAGCAGATTAACAAGTTCTTCGTCGCTCTCACTGAATAGGGAAAATTGTTCTGTATTTCTAATTATCCCGGTATTACCGAATTGTTTATTTTCAATTAATTATTTGAAAAGTATTAGTACGTCAACGAATTAGAGAGAAACAAACACTAAAGACAATCACCAATATGGATCTGTTATTAAATGGCATTACCTCTGATTGAATATAAATTAAAAAAGGACAACTAAATCGTTTCAATCTGATCTCTTGTTTGTTTTTAATTTCCTTTCGTGAGTTTAATACACATTATCCAATTGTATACAGATAATATAATATCAATTCTATACGAAATCGTAAAGATTGATATGCTGTTTTATATCGTCCTGGAAGCTATTCATTACCAGTATTAATATATTCCAATACTAACATGCGCTTAATTATATTTACATATCTTACGTGATACTGGAATTACTAATATACTTATATATATATATATATATAAACCACGAATATCTTAAACCCAACTTTGATAAACTCCCGGTTAGCCGCAGGTTTAAATTAGAGTCATTTGTATTTGATAAATTTGTCTTAAGACGTGCGTGTGCGCTTGCCTGTAGTATAAATTACCAATATGCTACAAGCAAACAAAGAAAGAATATTATCATGCCAGTTCTTATATGATGATTACGTAATAAAAATACACCATATTAAAGGAACGTTTTGCAACATTGAAAATACAAATTACCACATTAAGAAAACGTTCATGTTGCATGCCTTATTTTGTGTCTTTTTGTCTTTTTATAATTTGTATGTTTGATTTGAATCAAATAAAATGATGATGGTATATGTATGTATTTAGTAACATTAAAATACGATAGAAGTCACCATATTAAAAAAAATGTTCATGTTGTACGTTTTAATGAACTTTACAAATAGTCCGCATACAGTCAACACGATCAGCGTTTCAGCAATATAAACAAGGAATACAAATTTCAATCCTGATGAACTCTTTCTTCTGGAAAAGTACAAGACGTTAGATGTAATAAGCATTCTTACCTGAAACACATATGCATGATGAATAAAAATCTTGGCCAGTAGCCAACAAAATGTCACCTGTCAATCATTTTATTGTAATATAATACGCTCAAAGACACGGAAAGAATGTGAGCACCTGTTATTACAATGTCGGCAATAACAAAAGAATGTGGATGAGTTTTACACCTGTTATTCTTTGTATACCAGTAATAATATTTGTGGTAGCTATTGTTGCGCTGCATGGAATGGAACAGAAGGGGTATTTTGTGGTTTTGATAAACAGGAATGTCAGGTTTGCAGCTGCAATGCTCGTGATAGAAGTAGGTAATATAAATGATACGTACAACTGACAAGTTACGATTACACACGTACACCTGTATAGATATATGGAACGTGGTGACAAATCGAATCTTTCATTTAAAACAAGGCAGTATTTAAATTAAAGAGGCATTTCGTGTTCCATAGCCTCATCCTCTATTTTTCTTTTAAAAAAGGTTGAGATCTGTATACCATTGTTTGTGTACAAATATATTCTCGCAAATTCATGATGGAGTTGAAATTTACTGATAGAAAACATTTAGAGGCTCTAACTTATGTAAAAAAATTAAATTTGGAAAAATAAACGAGATGAGAGTACACAGCCACGTTAAATTCAACCTTAAATCTAAATACAAATCTATAACACCTTACGCGCTCACCGTTTTAAAAATTCACAAACTAAGTCTCGGCGGCCTGGTAATTGAATGTTGAGGCGATAATAAGAATCATACAACACGTCAACAGTGCTGATAACTTGATGTTACTACCATACTCAGTATGGCATTGTTCGCAAGGATCGCAAGTTATAAGAATTTTTGTACATGTATCAAATTGTGCAATATGTTGCTGTAGAGTTCTCCGCAAGATCGTCACCATTAGCAATATGAAATTTAAGTTACTTTCAAGACTTTACATGAAAATGTATTTGTGACACTTTCAATTACGTGTTCCATGTCATTGACACGATGGTAATGAAGTAATGGCATAACGTGAACATAGTAAAAATGTCATTTTCTATTCCATATGAACCTATTTTATCTAGATTTAAAAGGAATATTTTAAACACCCAAATGTCATTCTATGTATAGCCCACCATAAAATATCCTCATACTTAATCTACAAATTCACTGGAATATTTTCCTCATATAGAAATCACTTTGAACAAAATGACACCCACGAATACATTTCGTCTTCCTCCCTAGCTAGTCAATTTGTCAAATCCAAGAGACTATAATATTTCAAGTCAAATATCTCCTTGCTTATATGCATAATTGATAGTAAATGGAGTAGGATAACTCCCTGGATAACATAACCCTTCAGGGTGGGCATGTGCTCAAATATTGGCTTATAACCAAATTCATACTTCAGTAGATACCGATGAGCGATTTCATACTCACCAATCAAATGGATCGTTATTTACTGCGCAATAAGTACAAATACATCTCATTGGTTGTGAATCAATCGCACATCGGTCGCCATCGAGCTATAAATTAAGCTTAAAATCTCTTAAATTGTATAAGAATTCGTAAAAGAGGCCGTATAAGGTTATTTAAATACAACACAATAAAGGAAGAGAGGAAGTCTCGATGTGTCAAGTTCATTTAGGCTTTCTGAGCAGTACAAATAGCAAGGGTAATATTGTTAAGGAGTCGTGCACGACGACGGAAATTGACGCGAATTAGACACCTACTTTGCGTCCATGGTAGCGATCTTAATTTGTAGCTTTGTCTTCTGAAATGTCATCTGTTGTTTTCCTCTGCGCAAAGAGGTCCCTTTCTGGGAATAAATGGGTTTTATGTTATACTTTTAGCCTATATACTGGTATATTCTTTTTGATTTTTTTGATAAGGAGGACAGCAAATTCTCGAGGCTTATTGTCCACGGTAGATTTATGAGTCATAATTTACAAGTGTTTTTTTTTGTATTTGTTTCCATAAAAATCACTTCGTCCGTTTTTGTTTATGAAGACTAGTCAACACTAGCACCTCATTTAAAGTTTTACTTAAATATAATTTCAAATATTATCAGGTTGTTGGTGAAAACGCGATATGCTCATTATTGTAACAAACAATTGCAGCAACCAATGTCCGTTTTCCAAGACCGGGATCACCACTGTCCACGTAAACACTTTTGCTGCTATAAACAACTGAACTGAAAAGGGAACGAAAACTGAAGATTTTCATTTGTATTTCAATAAACCTTACTATTCCTACGGCAAGGTCAAATATAAAGTAAGACAATAATAGTCCGTAACTCTATAGCCGCAACAATCACAGACTCAGTATTGAATTCATGTGTGTTCTTGAAACATATCCTATAAATTGGATTATGGTTTTACCACGGTGGTTTTCCTTTTTATTCTCAAACATGCTGATAAAGTATACAAACAATTTAACAATATACTGCACCCATTACCTTGTTCCAAACTTGGGTTTGACATGATTTGAGAGCATTTTTGACACAGTAACTTTATCTTCTTTGCTGTTAAGGATTGAACGGTGAAGTAATGACCCAACAGATTTTTATAACGCTTCTTTTAACATCACAACTCACTTTAATAGCTTGTCTTCTTAAATATCATTTTGTATTGCTACATATAACCTACATTTCTTATCCATTTGTAAAATTTTGAGATTTTTCTAAAATCATATTTCAGCAATGACATTAATAATTTATAGTTATGGAGTGCTCGGATTTCTGCAATAACATATAGCACTTCGGTTGTTGGCATAGATTGCAAGATTCAGTTCTGTCTCGGTGGATTGTGTGGAAATTTGGAAGAAGTATGGGGCCATATTTAGGGCGTGTATATACATACACATACGATGCAACATATTATTATGGGGAAAAATGGGTGAAGTTTTGATTGGATAATTGTAATAAAAGAGACAGCAATTATTGTTAGCGCAACGGACAATTTTACTGAAGGTCTAGCTTCTGTAGATTAAAATCCCGTGAAAGTGACAGTCTAATTTAGTATAGAGTAAACGGAAGAGTAACAAAAAATATATATTAAGCTGCTCTTTATGGAGTTTTAAATTTGGAATGGGTCTTATGGGAATACACTTACTTAGCTTTAAGATAATTATTAAATTTGCTGTTTAATCTTTTCTTCCGTTTATAAACAGTTGAATTTCGTACGAAGTGGGCAATGAAATGACCATAAGAAGCAAGCTTGCTGATCCAGATAAAGTGATGCATAAACTAATTATAACAGCTTTCTAAGATGGACGAAAAGTGATCGACAGGAATTTAATATAATGAACATAATTTTGCACCAGGTTTGCCGTTGCAAGTAATAAAAGAGACAACTAGAAGAAGCGATTCCAACTGGGAATCGAGCCCAGGACCTCAGGTTTATAAGACCTGTACCGTAACCACCTGTGCTTTAACCAAGTGGTTAAGGCACATATCCCATAAACATGAGGTCCTGGGTTCGATTCCCAGGCGGAAATAATTTGTCTCCTTTATTATTTGTGACGACAAACCTGGTGAAAAATTAGGTTTATCACAGTTTTGTAAGGTATAACAATTAACATGAAAAGAAAAAACAACCAATAGGTATATATCTTTAACTTTGTCGACCGTGTATAGTGACTGGATCTATGGTGACGATGTATAGTGTATCGACACACACTCCACACCAGAGGCATAAATTAAATTAACAGCTAGTTCAAGTAGTCATTTAAGATGATTAGACCTAATTTGCGTGTTTCACAGACTGAAACATGTCGTCCATAATATATACCCCGCCATATTATACACTCTTCCAAATGGACTAATGCCAGCGACGAGTAGCCAGCGACACAGTTTGTTAACCTCATTTAACAGCAATGTATTAAATTGTTTGACACCAGTTGGGGAGTATGATATTCTGAACCTAACACATTTAAAGGTCATTCTATGAGTCTATAAACATATTAATAATAACTGTGCCCTGGCAGATGCGAGTGTTTCAGATCACAGTGATATATACGAACTACACGTGCATACGAACGATGTCCTTTAGAGGACTAGAGACGATGAAACTAATTTCACGATTGGACTATTTTCTTGTTCAGCACACCATAAACATGTCTTAATCACATCGTCGCGTGATTGGCTCTCATAGACGAGTTTTACTCTCTTTTCCTAAAATATAAAATACATTGGAGGGATCACTCGATCGAGACTATAAGGTCTATTAGTACTTGATTGATCGTATTTGTAAGGTATAGATTTGAGAAAAAGGTGTTCATGATATATATATGAAGTATATTTCGTTTCTTTCCATTCCTCTCTCTCCCCTCTCTCGCTCCTCTCTCTCTCTCTCTCTCTCTCCCTCCCTCTCTTCTCTTTCTCTTTCTCTCTCCCCCTCTCTCTCTTACTCCCCCTCTGTCTGTCTGTCTGTCTGTCTGTCTGTCGGGGTGTGTGTGTTGGGGTGTGTCGGTCCATCGCTGCCCCTGTTTGCCCCTACCCTTTCTGATTTCGTCAGTGTGTATTCAAGTTGTCAGTAAATGTCTGTGCAAAGTAAATATGATACTGGTATCCATATTATGGAAAACGTACATTACTTGCATAGTTGCATATAACGTGCAACAGGAATTTTGTCACTCTTTCTTTTGATATCTTTTGTTATTTTTCCTTCTCTCCCTCTTCCTATGCCTAGTACCTATTTCACTTTATCCCTCTCTGACTCATATGTGACCGTACAGCACGAATGAGCCGTAAATATCCTCAATTGTATTCTGAGTTACAGTGTAAAATGGGCATGAAGGTCATATTCATAGGTATTTCAATTTTGCTACGTGTATCTCATTAAATGAGGTACACGTAGCACCAAATTGAGGTACCTATGAATACGACCTTCATGCCCATTTTACACTGTAACTCAGAATACAATTGAGGACATTTACGGCTCATTCGTGCTGTACGGTCACATATAGTTTATTACCCATGTATCCACCTTAGTGATGAAATCACAGTGATAAAATTACTACAAATATCAATAGGAAGTCGTGCCGAGTAATTAGTTAAGATAATTTAATATACCTGTCGACTCCTATTAAAGCTTCCTGCAACCTAAATATTGATGACAAAACAATTGATATCACATGTAACATGCAGAATAACATCCGAGGAAGGCGTGCATGTATCAAGCGTCGAAACGTCAAGATAAGTTGAATTGTTAAGTTTATGTTGAAAGTCTGTTTGAATCACATTGATGTCATCGTTCGCTTAGATGTTATAATTGTGTTGCAAGTTACGCTGTCATGTCAAAGGTTTGATCAAAATGTCGAGGCGTTTGTGAAAGAAGCCTTTATCTACAACAGTATATTTTAGATATGTATAATTGTACAATATATATGTAACCTGCTGCCACGAAATGAGCATAAAGTCGCAAGTTGGTAGTTTTGAGACGCCCAGCTACTGCGTTGGATGTTCTTTGTTTATTAGGCACCTGTTCAAGCCAATAGTATGTCCTATGTGAATAGGCACAATGGGCCATTCTCGAAAACCAAAATACTGGCCTGCACAGGTGCGTGGCAAACAAAGAACATCAACTCAGTCAGCCAGGATGTCTCGAAACTACCAACTGATGCGACTCTATACGATCATATCGTGGTATTAGGTCACATATATGATTATTCAGCAATAGGATAGCTAAATTGCAGATACCATTTGTATTATATATATTATGTACTTACAAGCTTGTATCACAGTCTTGTATAGCCTTGATTCATGCAAAGAATTGGACATTGTCATGCAAGGTGCATCACAAAAACACAAGCCTCAAATGGCCTTTCGAGACTGCATCAGAAGTTTTGCCTCTCTTTGCCTCGAGGCCGAAAGTAAATTGTTGACTTGATTGATAGCAATCGCCTTATGTTCGTATTCCTTATTATATTCTATTCTATTATGATATTTCTCTATCGGCTTAAATGACACAAAATACTGAGACAGGGTGTTGGAACTGATATCATATACTTCTCCTATGATCTTATCGAGCCCTCTACAATATTATTCTATTTCCGACCGATCAAAATATTGTTTGGGGTGTAATAAGGTTTGATGACAAAATACATACGCGACGAAATCTTGACATCGCCTCTCACTCCAGCTCATGTCTCTCGAGTGTCATGTCGCTTTATCAATATAGTTTCTCAAAAAACTCATAACATAAATCGTGCACACGACCTTTCTCCGGCCTTTAACATCTCCATCGATATAAATTGAAAGTATGCATCATATTTTATTGTATTGTACTTCATGATTTAGATATCTCATATTTCTGATAAGCAAAGTAGCACTTCTTAAACAACTTGGCAGCCATTTATCTCATTTCGACTTGATGGGACATGCCATTGCGATAGATGGATGGAATAATAATTGAATTAGCGTTCCGATTTCCCGCCTTTTTCTTATGAGTCGGGTCACTTAGGAAAAGTACCATGCTAGAGTTTACTCTTTAGGTAGCTAGGGGTATATCTAAGGGCTATATGTCATCTCTATTATGTACTCTTGCCAATGTTGTCGGTAAGGCGCATGATTGGGCTACTTTTGATGCTCCTCTGAAGATTTCTTGTCCTCGAAGTAGAAATCAGTAAGGAGTAACAATGCAAATAATGTATCTCGACATTATTAGAAGAACTACGAGGCTCGTAGAATTCTTTTTGCTCCATGGAACTGATTAATATACAATTTGGGTGGTTTGTCGATGTCTAACGTGGCGCTTATGTGATGTAAAGTTTCGGTAATACTATAGGCACAATATTCTCCATGATGATGGGGTCCTGCAGGGTATTCACCAGCAGAGTAATATCAAGGGGCTTAAATTGCCTTGTAATGCCTCACACGTACTATCAAAGCAAAACACTGAGATTTCACTTAAAGCTGCAAGCCAAACTGAAGAACCACTCACTACCAGCCAGGCATGTTTATATCCATTTTAATAATGTTTTCTTTTTCTTTTTCCACATTAAGCCTTGAAAAGATAAAAAGTCTTGATTTTCTTTAATTTCAAGAGTTGTATTCCGCAGAATTTTACAGTGCCTGGGATTGTGCTATATACAGGGCTGTTGTAATTGATGAGTCTGGTGGGAAATTGCCATTGCCTCGATACGCGCGGGAAAATATTGTTGTGATTGTTTTTACTTCAGTCAATGATTTGAGAAATTCACTATGATGGACTTGATTATGCTGATGATGGGCCCCGCTAGCTAGCTACTGAGTTATTTTGAGAAGATGAGGTGGAAGAAAGCAATTATGATAATATTAGAATTTAGAACGTTCCCATGGTGAAGCAAGCGTCGTGCCATCCATACACCCGCAAAGTGACACTTCGGTACAAGACATTTTTCTGAGAAGAGAAATATGGGCCTGATGGCACCATCAAAGGCGGAAAAGCGGCACATAGCAAAAAGCAAATCAGTTACATTGTAATAAAATGGAATTGATAGCAATATATATTAAATGGACAAAGTTTGCATACAAATTGAACCATAAAACAAGAAGATACAAACATACCGTAAAACATGATTTGTTTGTTTATTTTAGTTTATTTTGTTTTTTACTACTTTTTCAAAATTCACAATAAGAGTGTGAAAAGTAATTTGCTAGTCTTGTTATTTACATTTTAAATGTGTATGATCAGATCGACAGTCTCGTCTACCATTAGTACTTATAAAACCGAGATTTTGGTATCAGAAGAAAGCTAATTTTGTTCTCATTACCCCAGTAAAATTTAGCGACCGAGATATGTTTCGTATAGATGGTGTGAAAAAACCGAGGTAAAAGTGGTAACTGCCACTGGAAGTATGCACTATCCTATGGAACATTGTTATACACGGTTTTGCTTATCATATCACAAACGCTTGAGCAATGTGCCATTCCATTTAAAATCCACACTCCCCCTGTGGAAGATTCAGCTAAAGTCTTCCACAGAGGGAGTATGAGTTTCAAATAGAATAGACATTTGGGTAACTTCCATTTGAAATACTCACTCCAGTTGTGGAATATATAGGTAAAGCCATAATACAGGGGGAGTATTAGTTTCAAAATGATTAACCCTGACCAATTACATTTGATAAACATACTCCCCCTGTGGAAGATATTTCCAAAATCTTCCACAAAGGGAGTGTGAATTTCAAGTGTAATAGCCCAATACAGCTCACCATATGGAAACAGGTTGTTTTAATGCCATGCCTTAATACACAGTAGAAAACAGAATATGAAGAATCTGACCACCCACCGTTAACGATTTCAAATATCAATTTTCAGCATATGGTTCTTTGGATATGTGCCAAAGCATAAAATAACTAGATTGTGTACATCTTTGGCGTTGCCCTAAGAATCAGAAGACCTAGAACTCCAAGTACAAACTCCTAGACAGATACAATATTATAATTCATTTGTCTGGAAAATGTAAAGAATCTGTCTAAATGGCTTGCAGGATTGAACACGACCTTTAAAAATGTTCTATGTAAGCAAGCTCTAAAAAGAGAAATCGAATTATATCCATTCACTGTTGTCGGGACATCTGCACTGAGGGCCCATCGATACTATAACATACTTATATTCGATATTACTCCAAATAGCCGTCTTAACCAATAAGAAATGATGTGAAGACAACCCGTAATAATTGGGTCTTTGAACCTCGTAGATGTCAAAGTAAACTGGATTGTAATTCATCAAAATCAGACAGTTTATAATATACGAAAATTTGTCGTGAAATTAATCATCTGACATCAAGTTGAGATTATACCTGGGAAATATACTCTGTCTCATAAAGTAGAAAAACAGTATTTGTTATGGTATTTACTTGTAGATGATACTTTTTGTCAAATTGAAATTTACAATCTGTTCAACTGGACTTACAATTTTATCTGGCGACTGTTTCACATCCTATCCTGGATGTTTCTTCAGGCCGTCTGATTTCTCAGCGGCGATTGGTTAGTGACACGTGATGGGGTTACAGAACCGAGTGGTCAAGGGATCTTTTTGATAGCAGAACTGTTGGCCCCGCCAAGTTGTGGCGCAGACCTCCTATTCTGTTCAGAGGTGGCTCCTCCCGCTTCACATACAACTTCTTTCACTCCTCTTTCAAATCACCGTGCCTACAGTTCTGCTATCAAAAAGATCCCTTGACGGCTCAGTTCTGTGACCCCGGCACGGGTCACTAACCGATCGCTGCCGAGAAATAAAACGGCATGAAGAAACATCCAGGATAGGATGCGAAACTGTCGCAAGATAAAAATAGTGAGTCCAATTGAACAGATTTTAAATTTCAGTATGATATTTGATACCTGGATGACTGAGGATATACACAAATATATGATACTTGTTATAGATTGGAAGATTTTATACTTTATTGTCTAGTCGCTAGCGATTGTGGTCTAACCAATGAGAGAATCCTGTTATTTGTCTAAATATTATCGCTTGTCGCGAGATATCGCGATATTAAAATATAAAAGGGTAAACAACCTTGCACTTCGATGTATACGTGGGCCAAGTATATGTATTTAGGGTATAATATAGTTTTTCGTGTTTCCTAATGTTCTGTTGTCTGACTGTTGTGCAAATAAGAAACACGCAGTGATGGAACTGGAACAAACCACTTTTGAACAAATCGATGACGATTTAGGATGACATTTCTCGTTTTTCCTGGTTAAGTTTCGGCATTGTTGCATTGATCTTGGTAAAAAAGAACATTTAAAAAACAGTGAATAAAGAAATAATTGTGCGTGAAAGGATTGCAAATAAACATGTTAAAACAACTCAAAAATAATAAAATAAACCAAAACCACTCATTTTGTAATTATTTACGTATACGTACACCAGGAATTACGATTTTGTTAATCCCCTTTTTAAATGAGGTATTAAATGTCTTTGTTAATAATTTGATATATTAGATCTCTAGCTATAAGAGATTTCTTTTGTATGGCCCAAAATAACTCTAGGGTAATTTCCGTAAATAATTGTAATTTTACTAAACCCAACACCACTCTTTTTATTAGTCATAGGTCTCTAAATCCGACTCACTATTGTTACCACATCGAGTTTGTTAGTACACTACTTCATTTGTTATACTAACACTAACAATTCAACCCTCGTTATCCATGTATATACCTCCCACAAAAACGCTCTTATTTGTAGAGTCTTGAAAAGTTCACCCAAAGTCACATCCATTCAGGGTATTGTTAGGGAACTTAACAAGTGCATGATTTAATAGAATACACGCGAATTGTAGAGGTCGCGGTTTAAGAGTAAAAAAAATACTGATTGCCTTTGTTAATTTGTCACTTAAGCCCTTCACACACGGATGTCAAATGTGGATAAAATTACAGATTTATATTTTTTGTCACAAAAATTGGCACATGTTTATGTTTCATAATGATATTTGAAGTACACATGAAAAATGCATTCAAATGAGTACAAACATGCCTAGTATTGGTTCAGTGGTTCTTGAGTCATCCCTTTGAAATTTATCTAAAAAACCCGCAATGTCAAAATATAAAACCAGTCTGCGCAATCTAAGCTAAATAGAGAGTGTTTCACCCCAATGGCATATGACGCCAGTGTTAGAGTCTAAGCCACTCTGAGTAATACGAGGCATTGTGGTCTAGGCTTTCTACCAAGCAGGCAAGCTTCAAAACTACTGCTCGTCTAGTCACTCTTTCCTGTCAGCAGTATACACATACAACTTTACTATATCAGTGTTTTCATCCTCCCCGGAAGGTTGTGTGTATGACAGGGCTGCTGTTTACATTTTTGGTACAAATCAACAACACGGTTGTTTATGAGAAAAGGAATTATAATATCAAAACGGATGAATCGTGAGAGTGGTGTCGCAACTTGCGGGCATTTGACGGATTTACATACGGATATATAGCAATTTTATTTTTCTGACGTTGAGAAGGACTTAAAGCTGCGTCAAGGTATAGTGCATGCATTGCATAGCTCTGAATATCCACGAAAATAAATATGGGGATGACACCGTCTTTATCTGATGTTATTTTGATTAGTTGTTAAATACACAAGGCACAACGAGAGAAATGAACAATTGCAGTCTAAAATCGAAATATTTTGAAATCATAGTATTCAAAGATTTGGACATAAAAGGTTTTGCTATCTTATTTGTAAAAAATGTTTCTTAGACGTTTAGACAAATTCAGAGATTTTGTCTATTATTATGAATTGTACTCTCTGGCTAGCTATTCGATTTATCTTACGGAAAATGTCAAGTTAAAACAAGCTGTATCAAAATGATTGATAACCATTAGTTTTTGGTGTTATTGACAATTCTGGTTCTTCAATATGCAACATTGGACCCTCTTGAAATACCCAGGATTTATAGTTTGATGACTTTTTATAACACTCATCTTATTCATGTTGAATTTTGATATGGTAGTCTTGTCCATAATCACTGGAAACTGATGGGTACCAATCATTTGGATACAGCCTGTACACGTTGTGTGTGTTAAAAGTTAAAACCAATTTTCTTCTTGAATGCACTGCAAGTTCAACAACACAAAGAATTAAAATTCTTCCA
Organism: Amphiura filiformis; assembly: GCF_039555335.1. Classification (NCBI taxonomy): domain Eukaryota; kingdom Metazoa; phylum Echinodermata; class Ophiuroidea; order Amphilepidida; family Amphiuridae; genus Amphiura; species Amphiura filiformis. Next base: position 12,052,333 of record NC_092642.1, on the reverse strand, counting down.
TTATGTGTCAATTTAACGCTCAAAATGACGTCTGGTATTCTATTTGTCATGTTTGTGGAACAAACCCTGCAAAATGTACACTGTACTGTGTGTAGCAAATGTATAACAATTGAATATTTGCAACCAAAAGAGCTGAAAAAACACTTTCCGTAGCTTCAGTAACATGTAAAGCTCCGGGCCTCAGAGCGGAGTGCGCATTAAAACTCAGTCATAGCAGCTAGTTGAAATTAAAATTGAAACCGCAATTGTTGCTTTGAAGATTCTCGCTGTAATACACATGTAACCCGACCTGGGAAACCGACATATATTTTGCAGCATAAAATTAACCATACCAGATGAAAAGAGACAGTAAAGAATCTGAATTATTTGTATAGCTCTAGCTTGTCATACAACGAGTGGGAGTATAATTCTGAGATAGAAGTCATCGTAATATTTCATCTTTGTATAATGATTATGGTTCGATGACTAATCCTTAGCACACACACACATTCATGTCTATCATAACGATATACAAATTACTCGCAGCCATATAAACTTCATTACATGTGCAGTCAACAAATTTATCCAAAATTTCAGTAACTATCTCAAGAACCACTTAACCAATACTGGGCTTTTTTGTACTCAATCGTGGTCATTTTTCATGACAATTTCAAATATTGATATAAAATTTTTGGAAATATTTGAACATTTTGTAACAATATTTTGATTTGGCATCCGTGGGGAGAGAATTAACATCGACACGCCGCGGCATTCATTGTGAATCATACATTGGGACTACGTGAATGTATCAGTCACTCGATAGACACATAATGGTTGTCATCTGACCCTATTTTGTTCCCTGTCTCCGTTTTCAATTTAGTGATGACTAGTTTATATCACACATTTGAGGGTATTGTTTGTAGCTTGATTTCAACCAGTCTTGTTCACGCTGATTATTCATAACATACGGTAGTTAATTACACAGACCTTTAGAGCGGTTGAGGCCTTGTAGAAATCGTGAGCATTAATTAGTAAGGGCAATTGCGTGATTTACAAGCATGTTTGTTGTTGTATGTTGCATCACCAAGATATGAAGAGATAATATGAGTAAGAATGGTACACTCAGCATGTATGATGAGTTACACCAACCGATGCATGTTGTTTGGACATATCGACGTTCGAGAACCAGAAAGCCTGCCAAGACCTGCTCTCACAAAATGAGAATAAAGTTTACATAATAATTTCTGAGATTTTCTGGAGTTATTTTATACCTTTTAAAATCATACCAAACATGTTAGAACACCTTGTTTTGGTCTTCAAAAAGCAAAATTCACTCCAAAAGTTCTTTGTTTTCTATTAAATTTGGCTATGTTTAATGTGCTCTCTAAAGCTTTATAGAACGAGAAGAGAAGTACCGGTAACATCATTATAAAAAACAATGTCAGAACAATAGCATTTTAACCAATATTTATTTCCTATCTTTTATTTACAGATTACCCAACCTTTGTAGAATATTTCACGGAATATAACTTAACCAATGAAGATGAGGGAACTAATAAGTACAGTGGTACTCATTGTAGCAGTAGTATGCAGCGTCGCTGAATCACGACCGAAGGATACACTCACACATCATAGGGTAAGTACATTTCTTAATAATACCTTGGAAATTATCTTTTACAGAGTTTGTTGAGAAACAACATTACAATATTCAAGAATTTCCTAAAGGCTTGGAAATTTGTGGCATGTAAATTTAATTTGACAAATGCATGAACAATGCACAAATAAAAACATGTAAATATTACACAGAATGTGTAAACATAGAATTCCTCAATAAAAGTTATATATATAGCTATTTTTCAGAAATTTTGTGTTACTTATATATAGACATCATTAATTACTGTCGTAACATAACATGCAAACTGTCGTAACATAATCATTAATTGTCGTCTTAGTTTAATAGATAACACTTATTACTGTTTTCAGTAGATATTATCAATTGCTATCTTCAGTAGAAAGCATTAATTCTGCATTAATTGACACATTTAGATAGCATTACTAGCAATCGTTATATTCAGTATAGATAGCACTAATTGCTATCTTCAGTAGACAGCAATTATAAGTTTTAATTGCTATTCTAGTAGATAGCATTACTCAATCTCTTAAGAATATATAATATTTATTGTTATCTTCAGTAGATAGCATCAATTGCTAACTTGTTTGTTATATTCAGTTATCAGCATTAATTATTTTTTAATTGCTATCTTCAGTGGATAGCATTATTGCTGTCTTCAGTATATATAACATTTATTGCTGTCTATGGTAGATAGCATCAATTACTATCTTCAGAAAACAACATTAACTGTTTTAATTGCTATCTACAGTGGATAGTATTAATCGCTCTCTTCGGTATAAATAACATTTATTGCTGTCTTCAGTAGATACCACCATCAATTGCTATCTTCATTACATAGCATTAATTGTTTTTAATTGCTATCAGCAGTAAATAGCATAACTAGTAATCGCTGTCTTCAGTATATTAATTAAAAAAAGTATTGCTGTCTTTAGTAGATAGCACCAATTGCTTCAGTAGACAGCATTAATGGATGTCTTCAGTGTATATAATAATTATTGCTGCCTTCAGTATTTAGCATCAATTAGAGAGCATTAACTGTTTTTAGATGCTACCAGCCGTAAATAACATTACTAGCAATCGCTGTCTTCAGTATATTAATAAAAAGTATTACTGCCTTCAGTAGATAACATCAATATGTCAAAACATTATATTTTCAATGATTTTCAACCTTTCAGCATTAAACGCTGTCTCCAGTATAGATATTTATTGCTTTATCTTCAGTAGATATTATTAATTGCTAATGTAGTAGACAGCAACTGCTGTCTTCAGGCATACTAATTACTGTCTTTAATATAATTTAGCAGACAATACTAATTACTGTCTTGAATATAATTGTAGCCTTGATTTATTACTGTCTTCATTAGACAACATTAAATGCTGCCGTCATTAGTCAGATGATATTGATCGTTGTCGTCAGAAGACGAATCAATTGATCGCAGTTTTATTAGACACTGAGACATTCGCAAATAAATTAAATGAGGAATACATTACTCTCATCACGAATTAGGACAAAATTCCACGATGATTCTTATAATACATATAACTGTCATGATGTGTCCACTTGTTCTAAAATAATAGAATTTATTAGAAATATAAATGATGTAAAATAGAGTTGAATAATATAAGTAGACAAAAAAAACATGGCATGTTTTGCTTGTATGGCAAAGATCATAGCCTATGTCGACACTAGAAATGCCGTACATGTCTTAACATTTTGTTCACGGACCATCTTAGGCATTATTTGCACATAAAATATTATAAAAGTAAAGACAACATAGTTGGTTCTCATGATATAAAGAGAATTATTGCCTCGAGTAAAGATTTGGTCAGTGTTGTCTTTACTATTATTAGATCGCTCGTCATAAAACGTGTTCCATGTTGAAGTCTTGAAGGATTAATATGAATGTCTGGTATACGGTGCTAAAACATACCGCCCAGGGCTATATAACATTCGCGTAATGACTTGGAGATAAACTATCCCCGCCTGCCCTGTCATCAAGCATTTCACACGTGACATAAAGACTCACGCACTTCCTAGCTCCGTCATGTTATTTTATTTCAATACAACATCTTCTATTTAACTACAGGTCAAAAATCTTTACAATATTACATTTGATGCTTGAGGCAGTGGAACATGTTACGGAGCTCATACTGATAGACATTAAAGAAACTTAACTTCAAATACACTCACGAAGATTAAGGATAATCCGGGAAGTTACGGCGATAGTTTGAGCTCCGGGAAATTAATCTGGGTATTGCTGTCCCACAAGGATAAATGCAGTATGTGCATCTTTAATCATTTATAGATACAGTGTTTTACGTTGGGAACAAATTTAATACCAAACCCGCTTCGTGTTGCATACAACTAAGTGGATACGAGACTGACATTGGTTCAGTTCGATATTCTTTCTTCAACTTGAAGCTAAGAGCTTAAAATAGCGGACTTGTTTTCGTATTTCCTAAGTCTATATTCACCCACAAAAACGTTTCGCAAGAATTGAAATGCTATACTGCATGTCTTAAAATTTATATGGAACTAAAGGTTGCTCATACCAATATTCATGATCAATATAAGAAACTCCAGCAACTTAGCAGCAACTCAGCAATCGTCAGAATACTGCAAAAGCAATTGCACAGAATAAGAACAAGAGTTTTTCCAAATTAAAGAAAATTATCGTTTAAAGAAACTATAGTGTTCAAGTTATATGAAACAATAATAGTTCGAAACTTTGTACGCACTGCAACAACACAAAATACCAAAATACCAAGACTCTAATGTTTCCTAAAATCGAACAAATTTAATGTAGTTTTGAAGTAAAGATATCAAATTTATATGGATGCTCTTAATGTTGGAGTGAAAAAATACGAAAATGGAGTTGCATTTCCTTCAAACATATTTAACCTATTTTATGTGTTCAATAAAAACTTTATCACGGGAAGAAATAGAATTAAAACTGGGTGTTCCTTTGGCATTCCAAATGATCCAGAATAAAAGTTCATTTACCGCTGGATCCTTTAATGTCTGGAGCTTTGAAGAGGCTGAAAAATCAGTGTCTACAATTCTGGTAGCAATGTTTGAACTGGGAAAGTAACTGTTTGGTTAGCATAACAGTTAGTGTTAAGGTATTAAATTGATTTCAATTCAAAGTAGTTTATTCGCATATGCTTGTCCATCTTACATAGCATTCACATAGTAACAAGGCACATGATAACAATATAATAGTATATGAATAATAAACACGATACACTTTGTAAGAGTGCATTTTAAACAGGTATACTCAATGTGAGTTGGACAATGTATGGATTAGACTGGAAGCTAGCACCACCGTCTGTTATCTCCCAGGACTGAACCAAACCAACTTTGTTAGGTGCGTTCATTAGCGTTGTTGCGGCTCCCGTATGCATATGCACCGTAGATTTTGATGAATAGACTGACGGTTAAAAGTCAATCAGCTGTATAATTTGAAGTACTCAACCTGCGTGACACACCACGAAGAGCGTGCTGATATAAATCAATAAATCCCACTTGAAATCGAATCCAAAGTCTATACACATAACAATGAGAGGGTTTGTGCATCGATGCATATATAATAGTAGGTTTAATATTTCAAAGCCTCTTCAATGAGGGTAGTCTCCTCCGCAGCCAGTTTGGTTACGCTCCCTCCACACAAACAGTCTGCCAATGATCACGAACTGGTCCTTTTTGATTCGCTAACGGTTTTCTGCCGACGTCATCCAGCTTGACGTCAAACAAAGCTTTCAATTGGTCGATCGGCTAGACGGCTACTTTATTATTCATGAGCAAGTTTGACCCGCCATCTCGCGGCATTCTCGCCAGCTGACTGAGGTCAATCAAGTTCCCGTATGTACAGCTCTACGGCTATATCGTGTAGCTAATCAGAAACGGCGTTTAAAGTGGCAATTGGCAGACTGTTTGTGTGGAGGGAGCGGAACCAAACTGGCTGCTGTGGAGACTACAATGAGGGCGGTGACTTGCGATTAACAAGCTCCATGGTCATCGCGGAGCAGAAGGCCTGGGAAGATTTTGAATATAGGGAGAGGTGGGGGGGGGGGGCAATTGTTTTGAGCCTGTTCCGAGACGCGACATGCTGAAGGGGGTGGGTGCGGGAGGGCGGGTTTTGAAATGCATACATGTTAACCTAAAATCAATTACATTATAAATTATACTAAAATTATGAATTTGACCTTAAAATACAATACAATACAAAAAAAAAATTGAATACCTTCAAATTATGAATTTTACCTTGAAATTGTGAATTTGGTCTTAGAATTATGAACTTTACCCTTAAATTATGAATTTGACCCTAGATTAATGGGAAGGGGCCTAGGGTACTTGGCCCCACCAAAATTATTGCCTCCACCCCCCCGATTCCGGGGCCACTGCGGAGTTGATTTGATTATATATGTAGGTTCTTGTCCTGGCCTTGGAAAGGAAAATAAATTATATACCTCTCTCCTCAAATATTTCCGGCAAAGAGTGGCTTTATCCTTATCTCACCCTCTCTCAGGCTCCTCTCAAGGAGAGGGGGAGGTAGCGGCGGCGCCATAAATTTCTCTTTCGGGGATAGGAGCAAAGTGAATTTAAACAATGGCGGGCGAGTATTTTTTTTTCGGGGCATGGGGAGGCGGCTAAATCAACAAATTTTCTCCCATGTCACCCCCACCCCCGCGGCGCCACCTGTATGTGTTTGTTTAAATGATTTTTTTTTTAATCTCAATTTCTATTGTACTAAATAAAAACCGAAGGGGTGATATAGGGCTGATTATACTGGCCTTTGAAGTGGTCAGGCGCCCTCTCTATTTCTCTCATCATAATGCTCTCTCTCCCTTTCTTCTCTCTCCCACATACGACCCCAATCAACCCACCCTGTCTCTCTCATTCCCTATCACCTCCACTCTCTCCTCTCCTGGGAGCGAACTTACAAGTAGGCCTACGTCTCGTGTGGACACACTCGCAAGTTACTTTCGAAATTAAACGAACATGTAAACACACCCACTTCTATAGGATTAGGTGAATGACCGCTAAGGTACCTCCTTTGTTAGTATGCTAATTCTCCTTTGTTAGTTACCGTACGTTTGACTGTTCTGGATAAAGGATATGACCGGAACCATGACTACTCGGTACCTCATTGTTATGTATCACGGGTACCATGGCTACTAGGTACCTCCTTTGTTAACATGCTAATTCTCCTTTGTTAGATACCGTACATTTGATTGTTCTGGATAAAGGATGACCGGAACCATGGCTACTCCGTGCCTTCATTGTTATGTATCACGGGTACCATGGCTACTAGGTACGTCCTTTGTTAATATGCTAATTCTCCTTTGTTAGATACCGTACATTTGATAAAGGATATGACCGGAACCATGACTACTCCGTGCCTTCATTGTTAATTTCCGTAAAGGATTAGAGAGCGCAAGCCGCTTGTTATGCTAATTCTCTTCATTGTTTGTTACGGAACAGGTTACTCACCTTAGGTAAAGGTTTAAACTCAGTCGCTACGCTATCGCGACGATTGATTGACTTTTATTGAATAAAATCGCTGTTCCAAAGGCGACTGGGTGTAAACCTTTACCTAAGGTGTCTAACCTGTACGGTAAAACAATGAAGAGAATTAGCATAACACTGAGCGGGCTTGCGCAGCTGAGCAGTCTATCTAATCTCTTACGCAAATTAACCATATCAGTGGTGGGGTGGGGGAGGTGGGGAATGTTGGGGGGAGGCAGTGGCGGCGACAGCCATTTTTCGGGGGTACAAGGGTGGGGAGGGGGCAAAGTGAATTTCAGGGGGGTGGGTAGAATCAACCCATTTTGCGCAAAAATGGAGCAAAAAGTCTTTTTTTATCTCACTTTCTGGTTGTTTATTGTACCAAACGAAAACAAACGGGGTTATGTGAGTTGATTTATAATTTGGCTTCTTTAAACAAGATTTGCACATCAATTTGTCTTTTTAAATAGAATTCAGCATGCTGCCAAATACTGATATATATAGGGCTTATTATACTGCCATTGGAAGTGGTCAGGCGCCCCTCTCTCTCTCCTCTCTCCATGCGAGTATTTTGGGGGGGGGCTTTGGGGCGCCATCCCCCCGGGGTCAAAGTAGGGGGCGGCAAAAACGAAGGGGCGGCGGAAGAAGAAGGGGCGGCAAAAGGAAGAAGGGCGGCAAAAAGAATTAGTAAAGAAAAAGGGCGAAAAAATTGGAAATAACATAAAAAACTTGGAAAAAATGGTACTATACATTTGTTTTAGGGCGCTAACGCTAAAACCCTTTTTTTTTGCTTTTTTTGCTTTTCACTTTTTCAAACCTCCTTTTCGGGCTGTTGAGGAAGGGGCGCCAAAATGTAATTTTCTTCAGCTCCCCGGGGTAGGGGCGGCCACGGTACGCCACTGATCTCTCTCTCTCTCTCTCTCTCTCTCATGATAATAATAATTATTATTATCACTATTTGAACCAACTCGATATTATGAGTTCAGTTAACAAAACTTGAAAGGTATTTTAGTGAAAGTGGTGCCGCAATTGGGAACTTGATCCAATTTTCCCCTTCCCCTCTTCACCTGTCCCTCATCTCCCGGTCCCTTTCTCACCCCATTCTCACCCCATCCTCAACAGCCCGAAAAGGAGGTTTGAAAAAGTGAAAAGCAAAAAAAGAAAGAAAAAAAAGGGTTTTAGCGTTAGCGCCCTAAAACAAATGTATAGTACCATTTTTTCCAAGTTTTTTATGTTATTTCCAATTTTTTCGCCCTTTTTTCTTTACTAATTCTTTTTGCCGCTCCTTCTTCCTTTTGCCGCCCCTACTTCTTCCGCCGCCCCTTCTTTTTGGCGGCCCCCTACCTTGACCCCGGGGGATGGCGCCCCAAAGCCCCCCCCCCAAATACCCCCTTCTCTCTCCACACACAACTCCATGAAATACACCCCCCCTCTTTCCCTCTAGGCGGGGGCAGGGCTGATCGCCTTTGATTGAAGTTACCAACTACAATGGCAGAGTCCGCTTCCCTCCTGTAACATTAATTCTTCCTCCTCTCCCAGCCCATCCCCTTTCCTTATCTGCTCTCTCTCCCTTTCTTCTCTCCCCCACATATGGCCCCAGTCCACCCACCCCGTCCACTCGCTCCTCTCCCGGGAGTGAACTTACAAGTAGGCATACGTCTCGTGTGGACACACTCGCAAGTTACTTTCGAAATTAAACGAATATGTAAACACACCCACTTCTCTGGGATTAGGTGAATGACCGCTAAGGTACTTCTTTTGTTAGTATGCTAATTCTCCTTTCTTAGTTACCGTACGTTTGATTGTTCTGGATAAAGGATATGACCGGAACCATGACTACTCGGTACCTCATTGTTATGTATCACGGGTACCATGGCTACTAGGTACCTCCTTTGTTAACATGCTAATTCTCCTTTGTTAGATACCGTACATTTTGATTGTTCTGGATAAAGGATGACCGGAACCATGGCTACTCCGTGCCTTCATTGTTATGTATCACGGGTACCATGGCTACTAGGTACATCCTTTGTTAATATGCTAATTCTCCTTTGTTAGATACCGTACATTTGATTGTTCTGGATAAAGGATATGACCGGAACCATGACTACTCCGTGCCTTCATTGTTAGTTTCCGTAAAGGATTAGAGAGCGCAAGCCGCTTGTTATGCTAATTCTCTTCATTGTTTGTTACGGAACAGGTTACTCACCTTAGGTAAAGGTTTAAACTCAGTCGCTACGCTATCGCGACGATTGATTGACTTTTATTGAATAAAATCGCTGTTCCAAAGGCGACTGGGTGTAAACCTTTACCTAAGGTGTCTAACCTGTACGGTAAAACAATGAAGAGAATTAGCATAACACTGAGCGGGCTTGCGCAGCTGAGCAGTCTCTCTAATCTCTTACGCAAATTAACCATATCAGTGGTGGGGTGGGGAGGTGGGGAATGTTGGGGGGGAAGCAGTGGCGGCGACAGCCATTTTTCGGGGGTACAAGGGTGAGGAGGGGGCAAAGTGAATTTCAGGGGTGGGTAGAATCAACCCATTTTGCGCAAAATGGAGCAAAAAGTCTTTTTTATCTCACTTTCTGGTTGTTTATTGTACCAAACGAAAACAAACGGGGTTATGTGAGTTGATTTATAATTTGGCTTCTTTAAACAAGATTTGCACATTAATTTATCTTTTTAAATAGAATTCAGCATGCTGCCAAATACTGATATATATAGGGCTTATTATACTGCCATTGAAGTGGTCAGGCGCCCTCTCTCTCTCCTCTCTCCATGCGAGTATTGGGGGGGCTTTGGGGGTCAAGGTAGGGGCGGCCAAAAAGAAGGGGCGGCGGAAGAAGGGGCGGCAAAATGAAGAAGGGCGACAAAAAATTAATTAAATTTTTGCTCTTCACTTTTTCAAACCACCTTTTCGGGCTGTTGAGGAAGGGGCGCCAACATTTAATTTCTTCAGCTCCCCGGGGTAGGGGCGGCCACGGTACCCCACTGATCTCTCTCTCTCTCTCTCATGATAATAATAGCTATTTTGGCCCCCGCCCACTAGTGCAAGGAAAAAGGAGGAAAAAGGAGGGAGAAAGAGGAAAAAGAGAGGAGAGAGAGAGAGGGGGGGGAGGGGAGGAGGGACAGAGAGATGGGGAATCCATACGATATGCAATACCATACGATTATTATCAATAAACCTGGCAAAAATGTCTATTTGCCCCCCCAAGTGCAGGGAAATTTGGTGGATTTGGGCCCCCGCAACATACAGGCTTGCCCCCCCTAGAAAAAATCACAGCTACGCCGCTGTGTCTCCCTGTCAGTCCACTAAAAGACCGTCAGTCAGAACCACCGTCAGTCAGAACCACCGTCAGTCAGAATTGTTTAGGGTTCGGGTTAGATTTTTTTTTTAAATTCGGATTGACAGTGGTTCGGACTGACGGTGTTTCGGGTTGACAGGGTGTAGGCCTACACAACAAATTAAACTTTGAGGAACCTATGAGAATGATGCGGACATCTGTGGAGATGAGATGAGAGGAGAGGAAATGCGAAGAAAAGAGATCGAGGACTTGAGGAGGACAGGATAGGAGCGGGGCGATTATTTTTTCGTACATCATAATATATTTGTAACGCATGTGGTAAAATCAGATGATTTTTCAGACAATTTAATTTAATTTTTTCAGGCTGAGTTTGCTTTAAATATTTCGTGTTTGATTGCGCAGCTGAGCAGTCTATCTAATCTCTTACGCAAATTAACCATATCAGTGGTGGGGTGGGGAGGTGGGGAATGTTGGGGGGCAGGCAGTGGCGGCGACAGCCATTTTTCGGGGGTACAAGGGTGGGGAGGGGGCAAAGTGAATTTCAGGGGGGTGGGTAGAATCAACCCATTTTGCGCAAAAATGGAGCAAAAAGTCTTTTTTTATCTCACTTTCTGGTTGTTTATTGTACCAAACGAAAACAAACGGGGTTATGTGAGTTGATTTATAATTTGGCTTCTTTAAACAAGATTTGCACATTAATTTATCTTTTTAAATAGAATTCAGCATGCTGCCAAATACTGATATATATAGGGCTTATTATACTGCCATTGGAAGTGGTCAGGCGCCCCTCTCTCTCTCCTCTCCATGCGAGTATTGGGGGGGGGGGCTTTGGGGGGTCAAGGTAGGGGCGGCCAAAAAGAAGGGGCGGCGGAAGAAGGGGCAGCAAAATGAAGAAGGGGCGACAAAAAGAATTAGTAAATTTTTGCTCTTCACTTTTTCAAACCACCTTTTCGGGCTGTTGAGGAAGGGGCGCCAACATTTAATTTCTTCAGCTCCCCGGGGTAGGGGCGGCCACGGTACCCCACTGATCTCTCTCTCTCTCATGATAATAATAGCTATTTTGGCCCCCGCCCACTAGTGCAAGGAAAAAGGCGGGAGAAAGAGGAAAAAGAGAGGAGAGAGAGAGAGAGGGGGGGGGGGTGAGGGAGAGGAGGGACAGAGAGATGGGGAATCCATACGATATGCAATACCATACGATTATTATCAATACACCTGGCAAAAAATGTCTATTTGCCCCCCAAGTGCAGGGAAATTTGGTGGATTTGGGCCCCCAACATACAGGCTTGCCCCCCTAGAAAAAATCACAGCTACGCCGCTGTGTCTCCCTGTCAGTCCACTAAAAGACCGTCAGTCAGAACCACCGTCAGTCAGAACCACCGTCAGTCAGAACCACCGTCAGTCAGAACCACCGTCAGTTTTGTTTAGGGTTCGGGTTAGATTTTTTTTTTAAATTCGGATTGACAGTGGTTCGGACTGACGGTGTTTCAATTTGACAGGGTGTAGGCCTACCCAACAAATTAAACTTTGAGGAACCTATGAGAATGATGCGGACATCTGTGGAGATGAGATGAGAGGAGAGGAAAGGCGAAGAAAAGAGATCGAGGACAGCTGAGGAGGACAGGATAGGAGCGGGGCGATTATTTTTTCGTACATCATAATATATTTGTAACGCATGTGGTAAAATCAGATGATTTTTCAGACAATTTAATTTAATTTTTTCAGGCTGAGTTTGCTTTAAATATTTCGTGTTTGATTATGAAAAACGGAACAAATTTTCAAATATGTAGGCCCTATGATGTATGAAAAAAATCGCGAGCGGAGCAGGGAAAGGCCCGGCCGGGAGACGACAGGAGGCAGAAAGTGGAAGGAAAGAAAGTTATCAGATTGGGTGTTCCCAATTTCATCACTATCACCAAAATACCCTATTTTATAAAAAAAACTCGCCCCGAATCCAACATTTGAAAAATTATTATGGGCAATGAGGACGCTAGACCAATTCAAACATCGGTGTCTATCAAACCTTGAAACCTAACAGATATAGTGGACAGCACCCACCCAGCTCTTTTATTGTATGAGGCACAACTTTCAGGGTCGCATTAAAGACTTCACGGTACGATTTATTGATTGATATCAGCCTGCATTCGTGGTGCGTCACGCACGTGGAGCTACTTTAAATTTTACGGCTGATTGACTTTTAACCGTAAGTCTATTCATCAAAATCTACGGTGCATATGCATACGGGAGCCGCAACAACGCTACTAGATCGTGCGCGTTTACTCGTGCATTCAAACGCACAGTTGCGGTACATTGTTTCCCGTTTGGAACAGTCTGAGACGAGAAAAACCCATCTTCGTGCAGATTATCCCATTGATATTTTATGTTCACTTACGAGCGTAAGTTATACTTCGCCAAAATGAACTCAAGTTATTTTGTTTCTCTTCATTAACTTATAACTTGATTTGTTTGTCTTAAGTGATGTTTCAATTACACCATTCAATCCTGCGATTATGAGGCTTACCCCCATCTCACTTTACTTGAAACATTGCACTTGACTTATATAAGAAGGTGATGGGCTTTTAGATCGTATCTCACTCGCTCGCCAACGATCACGACTACAGAAAAAATGATTGGACATGGGCACATCACATACAGCAAATAAATTCACCACCATGGGATAACATTTCATGCTATAGATTTCATAGTGAAGTGTTATCGCGAGAGGCCCCGTTGAATAGAAAAATCTTGATAAAATACGTAGAGAATAAAGCACGAGTTAAGCATTATACGAGCATAATGCCGACGGGGCTTCTTGCCGCGCCCAATTTGAGATTCACTGATTGTGATTTAGTATAAGCTTATCGTATTGCAGTCTGGGTTGGCAAAGCTGAACAACACGGTACGTTAATTTCAAAATACATAAGTCACGATCTTTAGGAGTTCTCTCAAAGCACCTTCCCCCCATTTTAAGAACCACTAGACCGTTACCATAGTTACTAAACATGTTCGTTCCCATTTTAATAAGATTTGTTTTTATACAAGTATGAAATTTGATCATGATAATTCAAACTTGGGAAATTTTCGAAAAAGTATAACTATTTAATCCATGTAACTCGACGACTATAGAGTAGGGGCTAAAAAAGATTAACTGATTTTTTACAAGATTGCAACATTCTTTAGACTTGTCAAAAATGATCGGAAGGTAATACTTTTAAGAATAACTTTTTCTTTATCATGTTTATATCATACAGGGTGAGTCAAAAAAAGTGCAATAGAGAAAAGAATCCATTTTTATTTAAGAACCGAGTTGAACCTTTCAGGTTTTAAAATATTTTATAATTAACATATCCATTGGCGATCTTGTGTGAATAAATCAAGGAATTAGCATTTACCGTTTTGTTTTTATGACACATTTTATAACGATACCCAATTTAAATGTTTGTCCAAGAGACATCTAAAATTTGAATGTCAGCCCACTCTGTGTAAGGTAGATTTGGTACCACTGCCATTTTCTTAACCTCATTAGCATTGAAATGAAATGGAGCACCCAAAGTGTTATTGCCCTTGGTCTTGTTTAAGGAGAAGAAACATTATTTGTTGTTATTTTCATTTTCCCTTTATTTTAAAGATGTTTATTCTCTGTCAAAACCATATACATTTTTAGGCGGGTTTTTCAAATGTCGAAATGAAATGCGCGCAAATTGAAGTGGAGTGAATTTCAAAATATCCAGTATGTTGGACATATTGGGATTAAAAAAACTGGAGTTGGAGTCGAGTGAGGTATGAAGGACTTTAAGTAATGTGAGAAAGTTTGTTTGAACAGAAAAATGAAATAAAAATAACGCAAAAATTAACCTTATTTAAGTTAAAGTCAGTTTCAGAGCTGGTGCATATTGTGCATTATGTACTCCAATTCCAAATACATGGTACTTCGTGGACAAATAATGACATTGGGTATCACAGCAAAAGGACTCATAAAAATTAAACGGTAGAAGCGAGTCACTTCGTTTTTTCACAGAAGGTGACTATTGAGTGTGGCATTTATAGAAACTTTCAATAATGGGAAAGTTCAACTTAGTTCTTACATGAATATCGATTCTTTGCTCTATTGCACTTTTTTTGACTCACCCTGTATTTATAGCTGTGATTGAACTTCCGTGTCCTTGCAGATTGTCCTAATGCATTTGATATTTATTTTAAAAAAATTGTAATAATATTTTATATTAAATAACAGGTAAGTAAATGTCGTACCCGATACTGACGTCTCTCCATTTGTATGAATTGACTTCCTAATATGCTAGGGGGACTAGATATCCATGGATTAATATCAAGATTTTCCATAAGCTGTTTCCTTAAATTAGTAATTAAGATCAGCCGATGTGACTTTAACATAACTCGAGGTGAAAATGACAATGAACAGTCTTTATTTTGGCTACTACTAGAAAAGAAAAAGAATCCCAATGCACAAATTGTTTCATCTGAAGCTATATCTCACTTGCATCCGATGTATCTCCAGAGGAGTGCTTCGTAAAGGTCATCATTGCTTTCTATATCGCGCTTTTTATGTTTTCAAATCTAAAAAGTTGAGTGCACGTAATTCCACAGGGAGCGTTTTCTTAACCCACACTTGTACTTAGCGCATACCAGATGATGAAAGAAGTTAAAAATTACATTTTTGGTAAAATTTAAATTGTCACTATCATCATCATAGCAACAAACGCCATGCAAAATATATCCAAATAAGTATTACTATGCATAGTATTGGTCCAGTGAGTTTAGAGATTTATTTTAAATATCACCGTAATGTGTATGTTCAAGGTTTGCATTGATTTGAATAAGGCATATAGTCGCTGGCTTTTAGGCATATGACACCGTCAATCTCTATGCATTAATGCGTGTACGCCGATGTGAATTTAGATGAGAATAGCTTTGGTTTGATTAGGCTCCTGGGCTATATATCCTGGGCTATATCTACCACCGTATTAATGTAAATATTCACCATTCAACATTAAAGTGCCTGGCACCTCGCAGTATTACACCTTCGTTACATACAAAAGAGTAACTAAGGTTATTAACTCCTTGAATAAGTTCATCAGGACTACTATATCAAACTATTTGTACATCTTTTTCCATTTGTCCAATAATTTACTCGCGTTTTTAGACGTTTCGTCTTCCGATCGAAGTAATGCGTCGATTTAGCAACACTCTATTCTCATCTCCAGAATGGTCTGTTTCTCGCGATAGCTGATCGTATATATAATTTATCTACTGTAAGGAACATAACACCCTGGGAATGAGAGTATGAGCGTTGCCAGATCGGCGCATTACTGATGAAGTCTTCCGATTGGAAGATAAAACGTCCAAAAACGTGAGTAAATTATTTGATTGTAAAACAAAATGTACCAACAAGCTAAGGTTCTTATTAAAAAAAAAAAGATCGAAAAGCAGTGGAGTATTTACTATGCATGGATGTACTAATTTGGGAATTCTATTGAAAATTTAATATTATGAAAATTTTGCCTTGCTTTTATTTTTATTTTTATATTTATTGTTTTGCTTTGAATCCGGACGAAATAGTTTACATTTATGGAAGTGCTAATGAAATGGAGCAATATTTTGCTCATGTTATTTGAAAATGATGACAAGGTCTTACAATTTATAAACCTCTGTACCAAGACTACACAATGTAATTTTATGGAAACTTTTTTTAATGATACAAGTTTTTTTAAATTTCTTTGATATTTTGTTAAATTTTGTCAGCACTCGTCCTTATGGCATCAGGAGTGCATGGCTTTATGAGCTGCTAAAAGAAATCTAGATATTGGCATAACTACAAATAAACAGATTTGATAAATATGAAATATCTTTAAAAAAAAGGAATATGCGTATAATATTTCTCTTAATAGTACCATGTATGCTTGGAATCCACAATTGAGGGAAAGAAGTGCACCTTCTAGTCCATTAATGCATTAAGAAAATTAACAAGGTAAATATAAACGCCCTAGTATTAAATTTCTCTATAAAAGGGAACATTCCGAAGAATGAATCTTACCGGTTATGACCTGGTCTAAAAAGCATCTCAGTTTTACTTTAGTTGGAAAAAGCATTAGCTCTAATGCTCCACATGCATTATATGCCAATTGTTCATGACATTTTCAGTTCCTTGATATTAAAATAACCCTTTTTTGACACATGAGTGGGATTACTCGTGGGGAAAGTTCACTACGCTCAATTTTACATAGAGAGAGGGTGGACATAGTTGCTCTTTTCCTAAGTTAAGGAAAGAAGCCATATCTTTACCAAACCCTACAACATTAATTATTTTACAACATATTTTCTTTTTTTAAAAAAAAGTTTAAGACTTTAAATATCACAGAAATCGAACCTAGAAAATAATTTTGGTTTGCTTGTTTGTTTATTTTTGGTTAGTTATGGTGAATCTCAATATAAGACAAGTTAGTTAATTGCTCGAAAAATGACGCAATTGATGTAATTTCCGTATAGGACAATTACCTCTCGCGACCATCTCCCTTATCTAGGTTAGTTCATTAGAGTGTTGGCTTTAACTGGCCTTCTTCAATATCAATATTACTAGACCTATTATTGATACTAAATGGACCACGCTAAATTGCTCAGAGACTCTGACTCTAGAGAGACTAACATCTATTATCACCCTAAAAATATACGACACATTAACTTCGTTGTATGATTGAGATCTTGAAGATAGGTAGCATTTATGTGGACACGGTCACGGTGAAATGCAAACTATATTGAATTCTGGTCTGATAATGTTACTAAAGAACTAGAGCGTTACTTCACCCTGGATTATAAGCATATTAGATAACAGATTGTGCACACATGAATTGAAAATTGATATTTATGTTATTAACAGTTACTTAAGCTTCAACGTATAATGAATGTTCATGTCATCATTAGTGACTTATGCTTCATCACATAATGTGTGTTTACCGCCCGGGATTTAAGCATACATAATATTCCTTCAATCCACACACCCCATCCACACACCCCACACCCCATCAACACCCCCACCCCGCACAAATACAACTCGCTGCATCCACCTCCATACAAACAAATATATTTCAAGGACATTACATTATACCACACATGAGTTTAAAAGCAATATACTGCATGCGGCTCTAGAACACAGTAGTTTGATGTAATGTAAAACTGTCATTGTAAAGTAAAGTTGAACAATGATGGCGCTATTTATCTTCAATCTTGTTTGCATCTTTACAAGAGGTAGACACTTATATGATGGTATTAGAACATCAAAAAATAACAACAAATAGTAATGACATTTTCAAAAAGCTTTATTATGAAATGTAAGGAATAAGTCACATTATTTGGCCAATTTGAATTTGAAATATATGTAAATAGCGCCCTCAATTTACACACAAATGTACATTTTATATAGAAAAAATTATGAAAAAATCACATCAAACAACTATGAGAATCGGGTAAGTTTACATTAGAACAAATAATGAGGCATATTTTTGGAAATAATGTCAGCTTTAAAGGTGAAAAAAGTTGCAAGATTCAACAGTATCAACAACACTCAAACACGCATACACAAACATCACACACACTACTGGTATCTGGGTCTTCAGGAGATAGATTCGGTTTGTGAATGTAGTAGATAGCAGCAATTGTTGTTTTCAGTAGAGAATATGAATTATTTTCTTCAGTAGAGAGCATTGATTGAGTGCTGTCAGTTTAACACTAAATATGCTATATGTCGTCATTAGTTCTATGATCATTGTCTTGAGACATTCGCAAGAACATAAATGATGGATACTTTACTTTTACGAATTAGGACAAAATTCCACGATGATTCATGGCATCACTTGAGCAAAGCAAATATTCAATGCTCATATAACTGTCATGATTTGTCGTCTTGTTCTAACGTTGTACCATCACAATATAATTTTGCAAAAAAATAAATGATGTAAAATGTTGTTAAATAATGATAGTAGACAAAATGACACGGCATGTTTTGCTTGTGTGGCAAAGATCATAGCCTATGTCGAAACTAGAAATTCCGTACAAGTCTTAACATTTTGCTCATGGACCATCCCGGGCATTATTTGCACACACAAAAATTATAAAAATTGAAAGACAACATAGTTGGTTCTCATGATATACAGAGAATTATTGCCTCGAGTAGAGATTTGGTCAGTGTTGTCTTTACTATTATTAGATAGGTAGTCATAAAAACGTGCCCTATGTTGAAATCATGAAGGAATTGATATGAATGTCTGGTATACGGTGCTAAAACATACCGCCCAGAGCTAAACATTCTTTTAATGACTTGGAGATAAACTATCCCCGCCTGCCCTGTCATCAAGCATTTCACACGTGACATAAAGACTCACGCACTTAAGCTCCGTCATGTTATTTTATTTCAATACAACATCTTCTATTTAACTATAGGTCAAAAATCTTTACAATATTACATTTGATGCTTGAGGCAGTTGAACATGTTACGGAGCTCATACTGATAGACATTAAAGAAACTTAACTTCAAATACACTCACGAAGATTAAGGATAATCCGGGAAGTTACAGCGATAGTTTGAGCTGCGGGAAATTAGTCTGGGTATTGCTGTCCCACAAGGATAAATGCAGTATGTGCATGTTTAATCATTTATAGATACAGTGTTTTGCGTTGGGAACAAATTTAATACCAAACCCGCTTCATGTTGCATACAACTAAGTGGATACGAGACTGACATTGGTTCAGTTCGATATTCTTTCTTCAATTTGAAGCTAAGAACTTAAAATAGCGGAATTGTTTTTGTCCTAGTTATATTTCCTAAGTTTATATTTACTACGAAAATGTTTCGCAAGAATTGAAATGCTATACTGCATGCATGTCTTCAAATTTATATGGAATTAAAAGTTGCTCATATTCATGATCAAAATATGAAACTCCAGAAACTTAGCAGCAATTCAGCAATCGTCAGAATACTACAGAAGCAATTGTACAGAATAAAAAACAGTTTTCAAAATTAAAGAAAATTATCGTTTAAAGAAACTATAGTTTTCAAGTTATATGAAACAATATAGGTTCGAAACTTTGTACGCACTGGAACAACACAAAATACCAAGACTCTAATGTTTCCTGAAATCGAACAAATTTAATGTAGTTTTGAAGCAAAGATATCAAATTTATATGGATGCTCTTAATGTTGGAGTGAAAAAATACGAAAATGGAGTTGCATTTCCTTCAAACATGTTTAACCTATTTTATGTTTTCAATAAAAACTTTATCACGGGACGAAATAGAATTTAAACTGGGTGTTCCTTTGGCATTCCAAATGATCCAGAATAAAAGTTCATTTTACCGCTGAGTTCTTTAATGTCTGGAGGTTTGAAGGGGGGATCAGTGTCTACAATAATGTTTGAACTGAGAAAGTGACTGATTGGTTAGCATAGCAGTTAAGGTTAATTCAATTCAAAGTATTTTATTCACATATATGCTTTTCCATCTTAAATAGCAATCACACAGTAACAAGTCACATAATATTATAATGAATAATAAATAAGATACAGTGAAATATATGAAAACACGATATACATTGTAAGAGTGTATTTTAAACAGGTATACTCAATGTGAGTTGGACAATGTATGGATTAGACTGGAAGCTAGCACCACCGCCTTTGTATCTCACAGGACTAAACCAAATCAACTTTGTTAGGTGCGTTCAATAGTCAGATAGTCAGAAATCACATGTTTGTCGGCAGATGCAGCATTAGATCGCGCGCGTTTATTCGTGTGTATTCAAACTCACAATTGCGGTACATTGTTACGCGTTTGCCACAGCCTGAGACGAAACAAACAAACAAACAAACAAACAAACAAACCGAAGTGGGTTAACGCGCCACTGAGTCCAGAAAGCAAAAAAAAAACAGTTTCAAACTTCTTTCAGATTATCCCATTGATATTTTATGTTCACGTACGAGCGTAAGATAAACTTCTCCAAAATGAACTCAAGTTATTTTGTTTCTCTTCATTAACTTATAACTTGATTTGTTTTTCTTAAGTGATGTTTCAATTACACCATCAACCCTGCGATTATGAGGCTTACCCCATCTCGCTATACTTGAAACATAGCACTTGACTTATATCAGAAGGTGATGGGCTTCTAGATCGTATCTCACTCGCTCGCCAACAATCTCGACTACAGAAAAAATGATTGGACATGGGCACATCACATACAGCAAATAAATTCACCACCATGGGATTTCATGCTATAGATTTCATAGTGAAGTGTTATCGCGAGAGGCCCCGTTGAATAGAAAAATCTTGATAAAATACGTAGAGAATAAAGCACGAGTCATGCATTATACGAGCATAATACCGATGGGGCTTCTTGCCGCGCCCAATTTGGGATTCACTGATTGTGATTTAGTAAGCTTATCGTATTGCAGACTGGGTTGGCAAAGCTGAACAACACGGTACGTTAATTTCAAAATACATGTCACGATCCCGGGGTCACGATCTTTAGGATTTCTCTCAAAGCACCTTCCCCCATTTTGAGAGCCACTAGACCGTTCCCATAGTTACTAAACATGTTCGTTTCCATTTTAATAAGATTATTTGTATGCAAGTATGAAATTTGATCATCATAATTCAAACTTGGGAAATTTTCGAAAAAAGTATAACTATTTTATCCATGGTACTCGACGACTATAGAGTAGGGGCTAAAAAGTTTAATTGGTTTTTTTTACAAGATTGCAACATTCTTTAGACTTGTCAAAAATGATCGGAAGGTAATACCTTTAAGAATACCATTTCCCTCCCGAAGAGATTCCTTATTTTTTCTTTATCATGGTTATATCACATTTATAACTGTGATTGAACTTCCGTGTCCTTGCAGATTGTCCTAATAAAATTGAAATGTATAAAAGAAATTGTAATAATATTTTATATTAAATAACAGGTGGGTAAATGTCGTACCCGATGCTGACGTCTCTCCATTTGTATGAATTGACTTCCTATTACGCTAGGGGGACTGGATATCCATGGATTAATGCCAAGATTTTCCACAAGATGTTTCCTTAAATTAGTAATTAAGATCAGCCGATGTGACTTTAACTCGAGGTGCAAATGACAATGAACAGTCTTTATTTTGGCTACTACTAGAAAAAATCCCAATGCACAAATTGTTTCATCTGACGCTATACCTCACTTGCATCCGATGTATCTCCAGAGGAGTGCTTCCTAAAGGTCATCTATCGCCTTCTATATCGCGCTTTTTATGTTTTCAAATCTAAAAAGTTGAGTGCACATAATTCCACAGGGAGCATTTTCTTAACCCACACGTGTACTCAGCGCATAGCAGACGATTAAATAAGTTAAAAATTACATTTTTGGTAAAATTTAAATTTTCACTATCATCATCATAGCAACAAACGTTATGCAAAACGTATCCAAATAAGTATTACTATGCATAGTATTGGTCCAGTGAGTTTAGAGATTTGTTTTAAAATATCACCGTAATGTGTATGTTCAAGGTTTGCATTGATTTGAATAACGCATATTCGCTGGCTTTTAGGCATATGACACCGTCAATCAATAAGTTCACCAGGACTACTATAGGTATCAAACTATTTGTATATTTTGTTTTACAGATCCAATAATTTACTCACGTTTTTAGACGTTTCATCGGAAGACTTCTTCAGTAATGCACTCCTAGTTACTTTTCCTGTTGTTTGCGTTTGGTTATTACTATGCTATTTACAGACATATGTAAGACATCGAATACGGTATACCAGTTGAACAACTGTTTATACTATGTAATTGAGTGATAAACTTGAAAAGAAAGCGATGAAAATCATCCTTCCCTGGAATCGAACCATAACATTTTTCTTTGCTGTTTGTTTTCGTTTTGTTATGCGGAACCTCATCATAAACCAAGCTGTTTAACATATGTTTTGAAAATGACGTAATTTATGTTGTTTCTATAAGGTGAATTACCTCGTGAGACTATTTCCCATATTTAGGTTACCTCATTAGAGTGTTGGCTTTTATTGGCTTTCTACAATATCAATATTACTAGACTTATGTACGCTAAATTACGCAGTGACTGAATCCCGAGAGACTAACTTCTATTATCATCCTAAAAATACACGAAACATTACTGCATGATTGAGATCTTTAAGGTGAACTGTGTTTAGTGCAAACGGTCACGGTGAAAAACGAACTATGTCTAAAGACTTCACCAAAGGTAACTCAACTGTTATAAATACACCTAAAGCTTCAGAATTATTAATCGTATTCATAATAATTTAACATAGAACGGTTGAGTTACTTTATGTGAAGTCTTTATATTGAATTCTGGTCTAATAATGTTACTAAAGAAGTAGAGCATTACTCTATCCTGGATTATAAACATATTAAGATAACAGTATGGGCACATGAATTCAAAAGTGATGTTTTATGTTATTAATAGTTACTTAAGCCTCAACGCAAAATGAATGTTCATGTCATCGTTAGTTACGTTGGCCTCAATATAAAATGTGCTTTTAATCATACGTGTATTATAGTCCATTATCACAAGCTCACCCGCACCCCACATCACTCTCACACACCCATCTTATCACCCACACGCACACCCCCACCCCACACCCACACACCCCCACTTAAAAACAAACAAAATGGTCCAAATAATATAATAACAAGAAACAAACAACTCCGACTCAAGGACAAATCATCATATCTCATGAGCTTAAAAGCAATATACTGGATGAAGCTTTCGAATCGGGTAAGATTACAATTCACCAAGCATGGAAAAAATTTTTGGAAATATATCAATTTAAAGGCAAGATAACAAAAAACATTAAATACCAACAACAACAGCACAAAAACAAAGATACACGAATCAAGTCCTCCACGATTACACACACCCCTAAATCACACATCAACACTATCATTTACATCCCCAAATAGGCACACCCTACCCCTATGGACTGTTTCCTCAACCCCATATTATACACCCCACAGCGCCCACGTGCACATCACACATACTCTAAACAATAACAACAAGCAACCGACTCATAGGCAAGTCTCCATATCTCTATAATATAATTTATAATTCAATTTAGCGACCCCCCCCCAAAAAAAAACAGTGACAGATAAGGAAGGAAAAATAGCATACAAACACAGGCACCCGGAATCACACACCCCTAGCAGCTCCAAGTCCAACATCAACTTCACCCCATCCCAACACACCCCATCACGTACCATACCTATATAGTACACACACAGACAACCCCACCGTCGATAACATTTTAACAGCACTACGATTGTGTTGCATCCCAGTGATACTCCTAAGCCGATTTAGAGTCCACGAAACCATTTGATCTCAACTTTCATCCTGATTTACATTACATCCCCAAGATATGATTATAGGCACGTTTCTTGCTAAACGCAATATCAATATTTTCAATTCCAATCATAGAGTACATAATACTTCAGTATAGGGTGTGTTTCTTTGCTATTATTTCTTGACAATCTCTGCCAACAGAAATACTTACAAGGAGAACAACTTCATACATGGGCTTGTGTGTTTTTATTATGATACCGACTACCGTTGTTTTACTTATTTTTTTATATATATTTCCCATTTGAAAATACATTTTTACCTTTACCGCGTGCGGGGGATATCTTGTCATGGTCTATGTGTGGTTCATTTTAGGTGGCTGTTGTTTTGTTACGTTATTTGGGTTTCCCGCCTTTAAATTATTATTTCCATCAATCTGTTCCCTGCAATGTAAATGTACCCAATTCCGGAGCTTCATGTAGTATTGGATTTTTAAAAAACTCACAGGGAAGATAATGATTTGTCCTTGAATTTGTTCTTTCGTAATTATTGTTTGGGGTGTGGGGGTGTGTAGGGGTGGGGTGTAGGGGTGTTAGTGGGAGTGTGATGGAGTACGACATTAGTAAGAAACCGCAACCAGTGTCACTTATGTCTAAAATACCGGTATATTCTAATAGAGTTACAGGTATAACATCTATAGTAGTCAAGTTCTTACTTTACGCACCATTTTAACTAATACGAGTTGAAGAAAAATCTGGAATTTTTTTTTCGTTTTCAAAAAGCAAATGCCTAATTCTGAAAGATAAATATTGACTGTGAATACATCATTTTTCACATTTATGGACATTTCAAAATCCTCTATTAACTCCATTACTTTTAATATCTTACCAAAACATTGTAAATTATTGTTCCAACTGTTTTACTACCAAATTTATACTTACGAAATATATCAAAACTGGCGAGGTTAGTTTGATTCAGAGAAGACGTAAGAAATACAAGAACACGTTAATGAAGTCACGATAAGCCTATGGCGCCTTGCATGTAAACATGCGCCCTGCCTTCAAATTCAAGTGACAAGTTTTTATTAGAAAATGTAGCGTTGTTTTTCAACTAAATAACCTAGATTGCCCTATATTAGTTTCTTCACTTAACTACACATCTTAAATTGCACCATCGAGAAATTCTGAAGTTTTACTCAGAACATTGGCTACATCTCTGTGTGGAGCTCCCAGGCTCCAGGTACTCGTAGATGAGAGGAATACATAATCAGGGAAATATGGTCTATTTTTTGGTAAAATAATATTTGTATATAATTACAACTTACAATTTATTAGAACCGTGTCTCTTGAACATTGGCATTACAATTTTTTTTTATAAAATCATTCTGACGTTTTGGAAGTTCTTGAATATAACCATTACTTTAGTTGAAGTAATATTATGAACTTAAATGATAATCACAATGCGCTATACACAAAAAGTAATACAATAAGTAACAAAATGATTCCACTTCCGACAAAGCTTAACAATGTGACGCTGGTCTTATCTGTTATATCTTGTGAATAGGGCAAATTTGGACAAGCAGATGTTGCTACCCTACTCTTTTCGAAACTTACTACGAGTAACATGCACTATGTATGGTACACTGTAGACAGAACCGACGGTTTAAGGTCCCCATTCAATAAAGACATAAGCTGATATAGCGTTCTCATTTTCAGATGCAACATCAGAATGAGATACTGGATAACGAAAATATCCGCACTTGTTTGTAGTGTTTTTTACCATTTATGGTGTTCATGAAGCTGATAACAATATAATTGTATACGTTTTTGACAAGAATGCCACATTTTTTTACCCTATACAGTACATGAATGATCACTAAATAAGAATGTTTTCAGTAGTTTTTGATTATATCAACAGTTTCAAATCGTTTTTCCCTGCAATGAGATTCTTATAAATCATACTTAGTTTATATTCATATTTCATTTTTATAAGCATTTGCTTGGAAGACGATGCTTGCCGTTGAAGTCTTGTTTGAAACATTTTAATATGGCTTGCTCAAACAAACTATAAACTGCAATATAAAGCTAAAAGCAAATTTCCGTTTCACGTCAGAAACTGCAATGTACTACAAAGCTTTAGGTCTTGATTAAAGTATATTGGCCCCGTATTCCCTCCAACATGTCATTTGGTATGTATACAACATTGATTGCTAGGGAAGGGGAGAGCCGAGGATTAAAAAGGGGGTTTGCTTTGTATTTCTGTGCGCTTCATTTAACGCTAATGCACTTAAAAGAGAACAGAGGCTCACCGCAGGTGTGTGAGTTATTTTAGGTGCGTTTGTGTTTACTTAATTAGATCAAGTTCCATTTCTGCGTTTCTTAACGTCTCAAAGTTCCCCTTTTTTCATTTACAATTAAAACGAGGCTTTTTAGAAAACAGTTTCCTTAAATCCTATCATCTACTCGCAGCTCACTGGCTCGAACTAATTCGTGTTCTTACCTTCTCATCTTGTCGTAATTCGTTGTTAAAGGCTCCATTATTTCTGGCTGGCGAACAACTAAAGTGCTGCATACAAAAACATTATTAAAACCACACTAATTTTGAACTATACCCATCACGATGGTCTTCTCTTCCTCACGTAGAGAGCGTATAGATTACTGACTTTACTGGATTTACTTCCATTTCAAAACTTCAACATATTTTTATGTTTTTGTCTCATTCTTTCGACTTTTAACCCTAGACTTCTGAGCCATATTTTGTGACACGGACTACGAAGGGGGGGGGGGGTGTTGCAACCCCTAAATTTCAATTATAAACGTCATATATCGTTATATTTGGTATCAATGTTTAGCTATAGGTCTCGTCTATCCAGTGATACCAAAATAAGTACAAACATTCCCCACATAATGTCGCTATGACGTCATAATGTGGGGACGACCATGCAAATTTGGGAAATTCTGGTTATGTACAAAAGTATAGGCAAAATTGATTTTCGGCTAAAAAGTCTACAAAAATGCGAATTTTCTCCTAAATATAAAAGGAAATGACTATTTTCACATAACTTACAAGTAAAAAGTCAGTAGGTCTTGGAATAATTTTACAAGAGCGAAATGAAAATCATTGATTTTACTGTAGAAACCAATGGTGGGCCTCACCAACCCCCCTCTATCTTTTATGGCCGGTCCTAACACCGAGTAAAGTGCTAAAATTTTAGTAAAAATTGTATAGCTAAAATGAGCTCAAAAGAAGGATGTACGATTAGCTTAGGTCGTTTGGGCGTAAACGCATGCATTTTTTAGGACGGATAAAAAATCTTAGGGGTACAACCCCTTCGTAGTTCTAATGATAACTATGTAGGTGACAAATAAGGTAGCTATAAACAAGTAGCAAAAGCATGCAATCAAGTAAAGTGTGAGATATAATAGGTGATCGAAACAAAACAAAACGCTGTAGATTTTCAAAATTTTGCTTAAAATATACATGACAGCATTTAAAAGGCTGCTGAACATAGGCATGTTCTTACTTGTTTGAATGAGCCTTTTACGTATATTTCAAATATAAAAATGCGCATAAATTACAAAATTATGACCTTTTGAATTTTAAGAAGAAGAACTTTGTTAGAACTAATGTCCGTACCTAGTATGCGCAAAGTAAGGGTTTCACAGGTTGAATCTCAATGCCTTCTAGAAGATGCTAATGTGACACACAACATGCCTTCAAAATATAGGTGTAGTACACTTACAACAGGGTGCTAATGTATCACATCGCATGTGCCGTGGGTCTGTCTGTAGAAACAGGTCCTTTTCACTTTGAAATTTTATCCCCGGTGGCTATATTGGCTCCTTGTTACACTTGTACTTTAAGAAAGTCGAAAGAAGTAAAGAGAAACGGGAAATAAGTGGAGATGGTGTTGACCGTATAAGATTTGATCTTTTAGTGGCAATAAAATATAGATAAATAAGCTAGAGGAAGTGATATTGGTCAGGTGGTTGGACTTTATTATGGAAAGTATTGACACCAACAACTTGATGCGATTTTGACTCATGTACCTGTGCATGTACCACTGTACCGTCTTTGTGCGCTCAAAATAATGCAAAATAGTGACGTCATAACGTGATGCACATTTGAATGTGCAAGCCTTTTTTTTCTCACGCTCATACACGTGGGTCAACGTATACGAATGATTGCTGCAACTACTGAAAATACATTTGAAGTCATTGCCAAGAGGAAGCTTTGACATGAAATTCTTGATTGAAGCTAATTACACCAGAAGTATTTCCCGTAGGTAATGGAGTACTTTTTAAAAGTGCTGCAGGTTTTTATCTGATCGACGGTCTCTATCTCTCGCCTTTTCTCTATCTGTATCTCTCTCGCTGAGTTATTGTAGAATAAGCACTAATCTAGAAGAAAATTTCAATCAGTAAAAGTACAATAAACTTTACTTAACATATATCCAGTATCTGAAAGTGCATTGAAAATGCATTTCGACATTTTAAGACATAAAGCA
Organism: Amphiura filiformis; assembly: GCF_039555335.1. Taxonomy (NCBI): domain Eukaryota; kingdom Metazoa; phylum Echinodermata; class Ophiuroidea; order Amphilepidida; family Amphiuridae; genus Amphiura; species Amphiura filiformis. The sequence continues at coordinate 12,024,061 of NC_092642.1, read as the reverse complement.
TTTAGTTACACATTTCTCTCAAATAAATTGTTCAAAACTTGTATATCTTAGAACAGGAAGCACGCCAAAGCATCATCCAACAATAAGAACAATTCAAAATTGAATTTATTTCAGCTTTAGGTCAAGGAAATCCTAAGAATATATAGTAACATGTCAAATTTGCCAGTATTGGTACGCCAACAAAACGTTCCAGATACCTCGAGTGTTTGCGTAACACCAGGAGCACGAAAGTACTTATGACTGTCAATTAAACATCTTCTTCAATATTACATTTCTTTATAACCAACAAACATGTGGTTTCTGGTTTTTGAAAATAAGGATGCGTGCATGGTACATGCTATATAAACAGGTGTTTGGTTGAAATTTAAAGCTTAATAAAACAAATATAGATTTTAACATGAAAGATTGATGTTGGTTAATACTCCACGTAGTGATGCAGTGATGTCATTTAATGGAAATAAATGGTATTATTATACTATATAATATGAGCTTATGTAGCTTCACTCTTGCTCAAAAATCTCAAATGAGTTTCTTTAGTACATCACAAGTCAAAACCCCGTTCACAGTCAGAGTTTATCGGCTGTTATCGTACTCTTTACGAAGCTGACTATTCTGGCTGTTGAACAATAGCATAAGTGTTCGCGAAACATTACGGCAATGTGAAACAGTAGAAGCTACTTATACTCAACTCAACTCAACCATAGAAGAAGGTCTTTTGCAGTACAACATCGATGCAACCTAGAAGCATATAGGTCACATGGAAACACTTGATTAAATACAAGTTTGATGTTATGCTCTGTCTTGTGAAAACATAACTGGGAAAGAATGGGAAAAGACAGCTAACTTAATTAAATCAAATTAAAGACTGCAGCTGTTTAAACGTTTTTAAATGCACGCGGCGTGTATTTGAATTGTTGAGTGTAGAATACCGATGCTCCTTTTTTTGTTGTGTTGCAGTGAACATAATTATAATGTACTTATTAATGACTTCAAGCGGTATGCGCTTAGAATGCATTCAAACAGTGTTACCGCCAACAAATTGTTGGATTAATTAGACCTGTTCGATGAAAGTGCGTTGTTTATATTCACTTACTAGCGAAATTTCCCTGGTGTTTAAGAAGTTTGCCTTTCGTGTGGAGTGAAAAAAAGAAGCCATTTCGAACGGAAGTGTTCTTTTTTGATCAGCTTACCTATTGAGGTAAGCCCAAATTAGACCTTGGCAGGTACAAGTAGGAATCTGTCAATATTACGTTCACTCAAAGGAGACAGAAAGCTGAGATGAAAATCAGTGGGTGACATAAATTTTTTCTTCTTATTTCCCTCTCGTTTCCTCCCTTTCCGAATAGTCTCCACATATTCTCTATCCTCCTGTGTTTTTCGTTTTCTCTCCTCTCTGTCCGTCTTTACCCTTTCCACATGATTTGTCTTTCCCTCCATACGTTTCTCGCATCCTCTCTTGTTCTTTCAAATTAATTCGCCTATCGATAGACAGTTATATTTAGATCTGAGCAAATTATATGGATCAGTCGTGATTGTGCAAATTTCTTTAGGTTCTCCGTTCCCTTCCTTTTCCCCCATATATCAAACCGAGTAGTGAAATGACATTGCCATGGTATGTCGATTGTAAATTGACACATCATGATATCAGAGGATGAAACAAAATGATTATATATAATGACCAGTTCATAGTGAATTGATTTTTTTTAATGTAAAATATAAATACTAAAATATGAAGATATACAAAATAATAACTTTTTGGAGTGTTTAAACAGTTGGTAAGTCGATAACAATTATATAAATATTTCAAGAGTTCTGCCTAGAATTCATTGTTGGCCATACAGTACATTCATGATCACTAAATTGAAAATGATAGCAATTACTATCTTAATTAGTTTTACATATTTATTTTATGTTCATGAGCATTTGTTTAGAATACAGTACCATTGAATTAGCTTTTTTTTTTAACCACCAATGTGGCTTGCTCAAACAAACTATAATTTGCAATAAACCTAAAAGCAAATTCCGTTTCACGTCAGAAATTGCAATGTACTACAAAGCTTTAGGTCTTGATTAATGTATTTTGGCCCGTATTCCCTCCAACATGTCATTTGGTATGTATACAACATTGATTGCTAGGGAAGGGAAGAGCCGAGGATTAAGAAGGGGGTTTGCTTTGTATTTCTGTGTGCTTCATTTAACGCTAATGCACCTAAATGATAACAGAGGCTCACCGCAGGTGCGTGAACTATCTGAGTAGCTTATGTGTTTATTTAATTAGATCAAGTTCCATTTCTGCGTTTGGTAACGTCTCAAGTTCTCCTTTTTTCATTTACAAATAAAAAACAGGGCTTTTTAGAAAACAGTTTCCTTAAATCGTATCATCTACTCGCAGCTCACTGGCTCGAATAAATATGTTTTTTACTTTCTCATCTCGTCGTAATTCGTTGATAAAGCCTTCATTTTTTCTGGTTGGCAAACAACTAAAGTGCTGCATACATAAACATTAAAACCACGCTAATAATTGTGAACTACATTGTTCAAGATGGTCTCCCGCTTCTTCAAGCACGCGTAAAGAGCTTGTAGAAAACTGATTCTATACTGCATTTACTTCCCTTTTAAGACTTCAACATATTTTTATGTTTTTGTCTCGTTCTTTACACTTTTAAGTAAGTACGTGACAAATAAGGTAGCTATAAACAAGAAGCAAAAGCATGCAATCCAATAAAGTGTGAGATAAAGCGATCGTTATAACTGCCCCAAGTATGGGCCATCAGTCTCAATGCTTTCTACTTAGACTATGATTGTTTTTCACACAAAAAACGCTGTAGATTTTCTGCAAAATTCTGCTTAAAATATACATGGCAGCAAAGCCATTTATAAAGATGCTGAACCTAAGCATGTTCGTACTCGTTTGAATGAATTTTTTACGTATATTTCAAATATAAAAATGCGCATAAATTTTGAATTATTAGAAGAAGAATTTTGTTAGAACGAATGTCCGTACCTAGTATGTGCAAAGTAAGGGTTTCACAGGTTGAATCTCAATGCCTTCTAGAAGATGCTAATGTGACACACAACATGCCTTCAAAATATAGGTGTAGTACACTTACAATAGGGTGCTAATGTATCACATCACGCGTGCCTCGGGTCTGTCTGAAGAAACAGGTATTTTTCTCTTTGAAATTTGATCCCGGTGGCTATATAGGCTCCTTGTTACACTTGTTCTTTAAGAAAGTCGAAGAAAATAAAAAGAAACGGGAAATAAGCGGAGATTGTGTTGACCGTTTAAGAGTTGATCTTTAATGGCAATAAGAAATAGATAAATAGAGCTAGAGGAAGTCATATTGGTCAGGTGGTTGGACTTTATTATGCATTTTATATATACACAGGCCAGTCTATTTAACATGTTCGAAGATATCCAGGGCACGATAAGTCGTTTTCGAGACATGGACGACATTTTTGTTTTAGTCTCAAATTTGGAAGCTGTGTCCGACAATTAATATCACATAACCAGTGGCGTAGCTGGGATATTTTCAGGGGTTGGGAGCAAGCCTGTATGGGGCTGTGGCCCAAATCCACCAAACAAAAATGGGGGTAGGTGCGTGTAGTGCGACGCGGCCTTTCAGAGTAAAAATATCAAAGAAAAACAAAAAACAAACAAAGGGAATAAGTTTAGATTTGCAATACAGTGGCCCAAGAGTTAAAATGGCAAACTGAGTTAATACTTCCAATAAATTTCCAATTTCAGACAATTTTACACCAAACTGAAGGCGAATTTTGCTACGCAAAGGCAAGTTTGTGCAATGTTACCATAATTGGTCCAAAAACATGCTAAAAGGGAACATACATTAGCAAATTTTGTGAGTAATTTTGTGACGTCAACAAATTGATGCACATTTGATTTAAAAACCACTGCCCATCATATGTGGGTCTTATAACTCACACGAATTATTGCTGCAGCTTCTGAAAACATATTTGACGTCATTGCCAAGAGGAAGCATAGTTTTGACATTAAATTCTTGATTGAACATAATTCTACCAGAAGTATTTTCACGTATGTAATGGATTGCTTCTTAAAAGCGTTACAGGTTTTATCTCTATCTTTCGCTCACTTTCTTTATCTCTCTCGCTGAGATATTGCCGAAAATTCCACCAGTAAAATGCCACCAGTAAACTTAATCATCCAGTATCCGTATTTAAAAGGCACTTCGATATTTTGAGACACAGGCATTTGAGTACACGTTTTTCTCAAATAAATTGTTCAAAACATGTGAGTAAGTTAGAAATCTTAGATCAGGAAGCACACCAAAGCAGCATCCAACAATAAGAACAATTCAAAATTGAATTTATTTCAGCTTTAGGTCAAGGAAATCCTAAGAATATATAGTAACATGTCAAACTTGCCAGTATTGGTACGCCAACAAAACGTTCCAGATACCTCGAGTGTTTGTGTAACACCAGGAGCACGAAAGCACTTATGTCTGTCAATTAAACATCTTCTTCAATATTACATTTCTTTATAGCCAACAAACATGTGGTTTCTGGTTTTTGAAAGTAAGGATGCGTGCATGGTACATGCTATATAGACAGGTGTTTGGTTAAAATTTAAAGCTTATTCGAAACAAATATAGATTTTAATATGAAAGATTGATGTTGGTTTATACTCCACGTAGTGATGCAGTGTTGTAATTTTTTGTGGTATTATTGATATGAGCTTCTGTAACTTCACTGGTGCTCAAAAATCTCAAATAATTTGTTTAAGTTTAGTATATCACAAGTTATTTGAAAAATTTATATATATTATGCATTTTTTCTTGTCAAAAGAAAGACTATTAGCTTTACAAAGAAATGTGAAAAACGTACCTCAAATGCAGAAAAATACATATAGGTGATCACAGTTTTAGCAACTATTGCAACAACCCGTTCACAATCAGAGTTTACCGGCGTTTTATAGTACTCTTTACGAAGCTGACTATACATTGTGCATAGAGAAGTATACGAGGTGGCTTTCTGTTTACGCACGATCAACTTGATATCCCGTATGATAGCTCGCACATTGAACAGGACGTATATATAATACTATTCGTATTAGAGTGGAATGTCTGAATTGAATTCTATCAGTCATGTCGGCAGATGCCTGCTATTAATTTTGAATGTTGCCTTTCCCCTAACAAATACCCAGATGTTCCGACCAGGTAGAGAACCTGGGACCATAGGCACCAGCAACGCGTACCCATAACCGCTCGCCAACAAGTGTATCTTGCATATTGCCGGCATTTTTGTCTCTTTAATTACAACGCAATATCAGGCAGGAATGCCATTCAATGTCATCCTATTCTGTTTGTAATATAAGACCAGCTGTAAACATGGCAAACCAAATTGCGTTTACTCGTCAAATCAATTCTATTGCATGCCATGGTATAGTGGTGAAGTAAAACTTAAGTAAGATTTAAAGAAAAAAATATTATTTGCATTCTATTACATTAAGATATAAAAGGAATTTGAAAGATGCTCAAAAGGTGTGTCTTCCCGAAAGGGACACCACCAACCACCATGATTGTGTTGAACATGCAATGATTTATCAAATATCTATAACGGAAAAATCAGAAATTATGTTAACATGATAAAGATGCAATAATAAACACATGTATTATTTTGTGTATTTCATTATCTGAACAAACGTCTCTTTAAACATCCACATGCCTGCCAACGATACATACACATATATCTGCCTCTCGTGAATTCTGGCTGTTAAACAATATCTTAAGTGTTCGCGAAACATTACGGCAATGTGAAACATTAGAAGCTACTTAGACTTGTCAACCATAGAAGAAGGTCTTCTGCAGTATAACATCGATGCAACCTAGAAGCATATAGGTCACAGTAAAAAACTTGATTAAATACAAGTTTGTTCTTCCAACTTAATGTGCTCCAGTTAGATGTTATGCTCTGTCTTGTGAAAACAAAACTGGGTAAGAATGGGAAAAGACAGCTAACTTAATTAAATCAAATTAAAGACTGCAGCTGTTTAAACGTTTTTAAATGCACGCGGCGTGTATTTGAATTGTTGAGTGTAGAATACCGATGCTCCTTTTTTTGTTGTGTTGCAGTGAACATAATTATAATGTACTTATTAATGACTTCAAGCGGTATGCGCTTAGAATGCATTCAAACAGTGTTACCGCCAACAAATTGTTGGATTAATTAGACCTGTTCGATGAAAGTGCGTTGTTTATATTCACTTACTAGCGAAATTTCCCTGGTGTTTAAGAAGTTTGCCTTTCGTGTGGAATGAAAAAAGAAGCCATTTCGAACGGGAGAGTCCTTTTTGATCAGCTTACTTTATGAGGTAAGCCCATATTAGACCTTAGCAGGTACAAGTAGGAATATGTCAATATTACATTCGCGCAAAGGAGACAAAAAGTTGAGATGAAAATCATTTGGTGACGGAATTTAATTCTCTCCCCCCTCTCTCTGAAACGGTTTCTCATCCTCTCTCTCCTTATGTATTTCTTTCTTGCTCCTCTCAACCGCTCTTTCCCCCTCCTCATACTTATTTGTGTCCTTCTCTCCCTTCTTTGTTTTTGCACTTTCTCTCTTTTCCTCTCTCGCTCTCTTTGTCTTTCAACCAGTTATTCCAAATCTACGGTCACTCTTTTGCTTTATCTTTCTCTCTTTTCTTTGAATTTATTCGCAGATTGCATACACCGATACACTTATTCTAGGGCATAGACGGTTATATTTAGATCTGAGCAAATTATATGGATCAGTCTTGATTGTGCAAATTGTTGAGACCCTCATTTCTTTAGGTTTTCCGTTCCCTCCCTTTTCCCTTATATATCATACCGAGTGTGAAATAGCATTGTCATGGTATGTCGAGTAGTAAATTGGTACATACTGGACACAATGTTGATATCAAAGGATGAAACCAAATGGTTACGTTATGTTTATTAGTTGCATAATATAATGACCAGTTCATAACGAAGTTATTTTAAATGTAAAATATAAATACTAAAATATGAAGATTTACAAAATAATAACTTTTTTGTTTAAACAGTTGGTAAGTCGATAACAATTATATAAATATTTCAAGAGTTCTGCCTAGAATTCATTGTTGGCCATACAGTACATTCATGATCACTAAATTGAAAATGATAGCAATTAATATCTTAATTAGTTTTACATATTTATTTTATGTTCATGAGCATTTGTTTAGAATACAGTACCATTGAATTAGCTTTTTTTTAAACCATTAATGTGGCTTGCTCAAACAAACTATAATTTGCAATAAACCTAAAAGCAAATTCCGTTTCACGTCAGAAATTGCAATGTATTACAAAGCTTTAGGTCTTGATTAAAGTATATTGGCTCTGTATTCCCTCCAACATGTCATTTGGTATGTATACAACATTGATTGCTAGGGAAGGGGAGAGCCGAGGATTAAGAAGGGGATTGCTTTGTATTTCTGTGTGCTTCATTTAACGCTAATGCACCTAAATGATAACAGAGGCTCACCGCAGGTGCGTGAACTATTTGAGTAGCTTCTGTGTTTATTTAATTAGATCAAGTTCCATTTCTGCGTTTCGCAACGTCTCAAGTTCTCCTTTTTTCATTTATAACTAAAAAACGGGGCTTTTTAGAAAACAGATTCCTTAAATCGTATCATCTACTCGCAGCTTACTGGTTCGAATTAATATGTATTTTTACTTTCTCATCTCGTCGTAATTCGTTGATAAAGCCTTAATTTTTTCTGGTTGGCAAACAACTTAAGTGCTGCATACATAAACATTAAAACCACGCTAATAATTGTGAACTACATTGTTCAAGATGGTCTCCCGCCTCTTCAAGCACGCGTAAAGAGCTTGTAGAAAACTGATTCTATACTGTATTTACTTCCCCTTTAAGACTTCAACATATTTTTATGTTTTTGTCTCGTTCTTTAGACTTTTAAGTAAGTACGTGACAAAACAGGAAGCTATAAACAAGAAGCAAAAGCATGCAATCCAATAAAGTGTGAGATATAGGCGATCGTTATAACTGCCCCAAGTATGGGCCATCAGTCTCAATGCTTTCTACTTAGACTATGATTGTTTTTCACACTAAAAACGCTGTAGATTTTCAAAATTCTGCTTAACCCATGACAGCAAAGTAATTTAAAAAGCTGCTGAACCTAGGCATGTTCGTACTCGTTTGAATAATTTTTTTACGTATATTCCAAATATAAAAATGCGCATAAATTTTGAATTATTAGAAGAAGAACTTTGTTAGAACTAATGTCCGTACCTAGTATGTGCAAAGTAAGGGTTTCAGAGGTTGAATCTCAATGCCTTCTAGAAGATGCTAATGTGACACACAACATGCCTTCAAAATATAGGTGTAGTACACTTACAACAGGGTGCTAATGTATCACATCGCGCGTGCCTCGGGTCTGTCTGAAGAAACAAGTATTTTTCACTTTGAAATTTGATCCCGGTGGCTATATAGGCTCCTTGTTACACTTGTACTTTAAGAAAGTCGAAGGAAATAAAAAGAAACGGGAAATAAGCGGAGATAGTGTTGACCGTTTAAGAGTTGATCTTTAATGGCAATAAGAAATAGATAAATAGAGCTAGAGGAAGTCATATTGGTCAGGTAGTTTGGCTTTATTATGCATTTTATATGTACCCAGTCCAATCTATTTAACATGTTCGAAGACATCCAGGGCACGATAGGTCGTTTTCGAGACGTGGGCGACATTTTTGTTTTAGTCTCAAATTTGGAAGTTGTGTCCGACGATTAATATCACATAACCAGTGGCATAGCTGGGATTTTTTTTCAGGGGTTGGGAGCAAGCCTGTTATAACTCACACGAATTAATCCTGCAGCTTCTGAAAACATATTTGACGTCATTGCCAAGAGGAAGCATAGTTTTCACATTAAATTCTTGATTGAACATAATTCTACCAGAAGTATTTTCACGTATGGAATGGATTGCTTTTTAAAAGCGTTACAGGTTTTATCTCTATCTTTCGCTCACTTTCTCTATCTTTATCTCTCTCGCTGAGATATTGCAGAAAATTCCACCAGTACAATGCCACCAGTAAACTTAAAATACATCCAGTATCCGTATTTAAAAGGCATTTCGATATTTTGAGATACGTTTTCCTCAAATAAATTGTTCAAAACATGTGAGTAAGTTAGAAATCTTAGATCAGGAAGCACACCAAAACAGCATCCAACAATAAGAACAATTCAAAATTGAATTTATTTCAGCTTTAGGTCAAGGAAATCCTAAGAATATATAGTAACATGTCACACTTGCCAGTATTGGTACGCCAACAAAACGTTCCAGATACCTCGAGTGTGTGCGTAACACCAGGAGCACGAAAGCACTTATGTCTGTCAATTAAACATCTTCTTCAATATTACATTTCTTTATAGCCAACAAACATGTGGTTTCTGGTTTTTGAAAATAAGGATGCGTGCATGGTACATGCTATATAGACAGGTGTTTGGTTGAAATTTTAAAGCTTAATCGAAACAAATATAGATTTTAACATGAAAGATTGATGTTGGTTAATACTCCACATAGTGATGCAGTGATGTAATTTTTTCCGGAAATAAGTGGTATTATTGATATGAGCTTCTGTAACTTCACTGGTGCTCAAAAATCTCAAATAACTTTTTTAAGTTTAGTATATCACAAGTTATTTGAAAAATTTATATATATATTGCATTTTTTCTTGTCAAGAGAAAGACTTCTATGTAGTTTTACAAAGAAATGTGAAAAAACGTACCTCAAATGCAGAAAAATACATATATATATATATGATCAAAATATTAGAAACTATTGCAAAAGCCCGTTTATCGGATTTTATCATACTCTTTACGAAGCTGACTATACATTGTGCATGGAGAAGTATGCGAAGTGGCTTTCTGTTTACGCATGATCAACTTGACATCCCGTATGATAGCTCGCACATTGAACAGGACGTATATGTAATACTATTTAGTAGAAGAGTGGAATGTTTGAATTGAATTCTATCGGTCATGTCGGTAGATGCCTGCTATTCATTTTGAATGTTGCCGTTCCCCTAACAAATACCCAGATGTTCCGACCAGGTAGAGAACCTGGGACCATAAGCACCAGCAACGCGTACCCATAACCGCTCGCCAACAAGTGTATCTTGCATATTGTCGGCATTTTTGTCTCTTTAATTACAACGCAATACCAGGAATGCCATTCAATATCATCCTATTCTGTTTGTAATATAAGACCAGCTGTAAACATGGCAAACCAAATTGCGTTTGCTCGTCAAATCAATTCTATTGCATGCCATGATATAGTGGTGAAGTAAAACTTAAGTAAGATTTAAGTAAGATTTAAAGAAAAAATAATATTTGCATTCTATTACATTAAGATATAAAAGGAATTTGAAAGATGCTCAAAAGGTCTGTCTTCCGGAAATGGACACCACCATGATTAATAAATAAATTTCGGTATTTATATAGCGCCTTACCACAGATCACGGAGTGTTCAAAGCGCATTGAAGACGCAATGATTTACCAAATATCTACAACGGAAAAATCATAAATCATGTTAACATAATAAAGATGCAATAATAAACACATGTATTATTTTGTGTATTTTATTATCTGAACAAACGTCTCTTTAAACATCCACATGCCTGCCAACGATACATACACATATATCTGCCTCTCGTGAATTCTGGCTGTTAAACAATAGCTTAAGTGTTCGCGAAACATTACGGCAATGTGAAACATTAGAAGCTACTTAGACTTGTCAACCATAGAAGGAGGTCTTCTGCAGTATAACATCGATGCAACCTAGAAGCATATAGGTCACAGTGAAATACTTGATTAAATACAAGTTTGTTCTTCCAACTTAATGTACTCCAGTTTAGATGTTATGCTCTCTCTTGTGAAAACAAAACTGGGTAAGAATGGGAAAAGACAGCTAACTTAATTAAATCAAATTAAAGACTGCAGCTGTTTAAACGTTTTTAAATGCACGCGGCGTGTATTTGAATTGTTGAGTGTAGAATACCGATGCTCCTTTTTTTTTTTGTTGCAGTGAACATAATTATAATGTACTTATTAATGACTTCAAGCGGTATGCGCTTAGAATGCATTCAAACAGTGTTACCGCCAACAAATTGTTGGATTAATTAGACTTGTTCGATGAAAGTTCGTTGTTTATATTCACTTACTAGCGAAATTTCCCTGGTGTTTAAGAAGTTTGCCTTTCGTATGGAGTGAAAAAAAGAAGCCATTTCAAACGGAAGAGTTCTTTTTCGACCAGGTTACCTATTGAGGTAAGCCCAAATTAGACCTTGGCAGGTACATGTAGGAATCTGTGAATATTACGTTCACTCAAAGGAGACAGAAAGCTGAGATGAAAATCAGTGGGTGACGGAATTTAATTCTCTCTACTCTCTTTTCCCTCTCTCTCTGAATCGTTTTCTCATCCTCTCTCTCCTTATGTATTTCTTTCTTACTCCTCTCAACCGCTCTTTCCCTCTCCTCATATTCAATTGTGTCCTTCTCTTCCTTCTTTGTTTTTGCACTTTCTCTTTTTTCTCTCGCTCTCGTCCTCTTCAATCTTTGTCTTTTAAACCAGTTATTCGAAATTCTGCGTCTCTCTTTTGCTTTCTTTTTCTCTCTTTTCTTTGAATCTATTCACAGATTGCATACACCGATACACTTATTCTAGGGCATAGACGGTTATATTTAGATCTGAGCAAATTATATGGATCAGTCTTGATTGTGCAAATTGTTGTGTCCTCATTTCTTTAGGTTTTCCGTTCCCTCCCTTTTCCCTTATATATTATACCGAGTGTGTCATGGAAAGTCGAGTAGTAAATTGGTACATACTGGACACAATGTTGATATCAGAGGATGAAACCAAATGGTTACGTTATGTTTATTAGTTGCATATAATGACCAGTTCATAACGAATTTATTTTTTAATGTAAAATATAAATACCAAAATTGGAAGATTTACAAAATAATAACTTTTTTTGTTTAAACAGTTGGTAAGTCGATAACAATTATATAAATATTTCAAGAGTTCTGCCTAGAATTCATTGTTTGCCATACAGTACATTCATATGATCGCTAAATTGAAAATGATAGCAATTAATATCTTAATTTAGTTCATCATTTGTTTAGAATACAGTACCATTGAATTAGCTTTCTAAAAACCATTAATGTGGCTTGCTCAAACAAACTATAATATGCAATAAACCTAAAAGCAAATTCCGTTTCACGTCAGAAACTGCAATGTACTACAAAGCTTTAGGTCTTGATTAAAGTATATTGGCCCCGTATTCCCTCCAACATGTCATTTGGTATGTATACAACATTGATTGCTAGGGAAGGGGAGAGCAGGGGATTAAGAAGGGGATTTGCGTTGTATTTCTGTGTGCTTCATTTAACGCTAATGCACCTAAATGATAACAGAGGCTCACCGCAGGTGCGTGAACTATTTGAGTAGGTTCTGTGTTTATTTAATTAGATCAAGTTCCATTTCTTGGTTTCACAACGTCTCAAGTTGTCCTTTTTTCATTTACATCTAAAAAACGAGGCTTTTTAGAAAACAGTTTCGAATTAATATGTATTTTAACTTTCTCATCTCGTTGTAATTTGTTGATAAAGCCTTCATTTTTTGGTTGGCAAACAACTAAAGTGCTGCATACATAAACCTTAAAACCACGCTAATTGTGAACTACATTGTTCAAGATGGTCTTCCGCTTCTTCAAGCACGCGTAAAGAGCTTGCAGAAAACTGATTCTATACTGCATTTACTTCCCTTTTAAGACTACAACATATTTTTATGTTTTTGTCTCGTTCTTTAGACTTTTAAGTAAGTACGTGACAAAAAAGTAGCTATAAACAAGAAGCAAAAGCATGCAATCCAATAAAGTGTGAGATATAGGTGATCGTTATAAATGCCCCAAGTATGGGCCATCAGTCTCAATGCTTTCTCCTTAGACTATGATTGTTTTTCACACAAAAAACGCTGTAGATTTTCTGCAAAATTCTGCTTAAAATATACATGGCAGCAAAGCCATTTATAAAGATGCTGAACCTAAGCATGTTCGTACTCGTTTGAATGAATTTTTTACGTATATTTCAAATATAAAAATGCGCATAAATTTTGAATTATTAGAAGAAGAATTTTGTTAGAACGAATGTCCGTACCTAGTATGTGCAAAGTAAGGGTTTCACAGGTTGAATCTCAATGCCTTCTAGAAGATGCTAATGTGACACACAACATGCCTTCAAAATATAGGTGTAGTACACTTACAACAGGGTGCTAATGTATCACATCGCGCGTGCCTCGGGTCTGTCTGAAGAAACAAGTATTTTTCACTTTGAAATTTGATCCCGGTGGCTATATAGGCTCCTTGTTACACTTGTACTTTAAGAAAGTCGAAGGAAATAAAAAGAAACGGGAAATAAGCGGAGATAGTGTTGACCGTTTAAGAGTTGATCTTTAATGGCAATAAGAAATAGATAAAGAGCTAGAGGAAGTCATATTGGTCAGGTAGTTGGGCTTTATTATGCATTTTATATGTACCCAGTCCAGTCTATTTAACATGTTCGAAGACATCCAGGGCACGATAGGTCGTTTTCGAGACGTGGGCGACATTTTTGTTTTAGTCTCAAATTTGGAAGTTGTGTCCGACGATTAATATCACATAACCAGTGGCATAGCTGGGATTTTATTTCAGGGGTTGGGAGCAAGCCTGTTATAACTCACACGAATTAATCCTGCAGCTTCTGAAAACATATTTGACGTCATTGCCAAGAGGAAGCATAGTTTTGACATTAAATTCTTGATTGAACATAATTCTACCAGAAGTATTTTCACGTATGGAATGGATTGCTTTTTAAAAGCGTTACAGGTTTTATCTCTATCTTTCGCTCACTTTCTCTATCTTTATCTCTCTCGCTGAGATATTGCAGAAAATTCCACCAGTAAAATGCCACCAGTAAACTTAAAATACATCCAGTATCCGTATTTAAAAGGCATTTCGATATTTTGAGACACAGGCATTTGAGTACACGTTTTCCTCAAATAAATTGTTCAAAACATGTGAGTAATCTTAGATCAGGAAGCACACCAAAGCAGCATCCAACAATAAGAACAATTCAAAATTGAATTTATTTCAGCTTTAGGTCAAGGAAATCCTAAGAATATATAGTAACATGTCACACTTGCCAGTATTGGTACGCCAACAAAACGTTCCAGATACCTCGAGTGTGTGCGTAACACCAGGAGCACGAAAGCACTTATGTCTGTCAATTAAACATCTTCTTCAATATTACATTTCTTTATAGCCAACAAACATGTGGTTTCTGGTTTTTGAAAATAAGGATGCGTGCATGGTACATGCTATATAGACAGGTGTTTGGTTAAAATTGAAAGCTTAATCGAAACAAATATCGATTTTATCATGAAAGATTGATGTTGGTTAATACGCCACGTAGTGATGCAGTGATGTAATTTTTTCCGGAAATAAGTGGTATTATTGATATGAGCTTCTGTAACTTCACTAGTGCTCAAAAATCTCAAATAACTTTTTTAAGTTTAGTATATCACAAGTTATTTGAAAAATTTATATATATTATATTGTCAAAAGAAAGACTTCTATATAGTTTTACAAAGAAATGTGAAAAATGTACCTCAAATGCAGAAAAATACATATAGGTGATCACAGTTTTAGCAACTATTGCAAAAGCCCGTTCACAATCAGAGTTTATCGGCTTTTATGGTACTCTTTACGAAGCTTACTATACATTGTGCATGGAGAAGTATGCGAGGTGGCTTTCTGTTTACGCATGATCAACTTGACATCCCGTATGATAACTCACACATTGAACAGGACGTATATGTAATACTAGTATTAGTAGAAGAGTGGAATGTCTGAATTGAATTCTATCGGTCATGCCGGTAGATGCCTGCTTTTAATTTTGAATGTTGCCTTTCCCCTAACAAATTCCCAGCAAATGTTCCGACCAGGTAGATAACCAGGGACCATAAGCACCAGAAATGCGTACCCATAACCGCTCGCCAGCAAGTGTATTTTGCATATTGCCGGCATTTTTGTCTCTTTAATTACAACGGAATACCAGGAATGCCATTCAATGTCATCCTATTCTATCGTAATATAACACCAGCTGTAAACATGGTAAAATTGCGTTTGCTCGTTAAATCAATTCTATTGCATGCCATGGTATAGTGGTGAAGTAAAACTTAAAAAGATTTAAAGAAATAAATATTATTTGTATTCTATTACATTAACATTTAAAAAGGAATTTGAAAGATGCTCAAAAGGTGTGTCTTCCCGAAAGGGACACGACCATGATTGCATTGAACATGCAATGATTTACCAAATATATATAACGGAAAAATCAGAACTTTTGTGTATTTCATTATCTGAACAAACGTCTCTTTAAACATCCACATGCCTGCCAACGACACATACACATATATCTGCCTCTCGCGAATTCTGGCTGTTAAACAATATCTTAAGTGTTCGCGAAACATTACGGCAATGTGAAACATTAGAGGCTACTTAGACTTGTCAACCATAGAAGAAGGTCTTCTGCAGTATAACATCGATGCAACCTAGAAGCATATAGGTCACATGGAAACACTTGCTTAAATACAAGTTTGTTCTTCCAACTTAGTGTGCTCCAGTTAGATGTTATGCTCTCTCGTGTGAAAACATAACTGGGTAAGAATGGGAAAAGACAGCTAACTTAATTAAATCAAATTAAAGACTGCAGCTGTTTAAACGTTTTTAAATGCACGCGGCGTGTATTTGAATTGTTGAGTGTAGAATACCAATGCTCCGTTTTTATTGTGTTGCAGTGAACATAATTATAATGTACTTATTAATGACTTCAAGCGGTATGCGCTTAGAATGCATTCAAACAGTGTTACCGCCAACAAATTGTTGGATTAATTAGACCTGTTCGATGAAAGTGCGTTGTTTATATTCACTTACTAGCGAAATTTCCCTGGTGTTTAAGAAGTTTGCCTTTCGTGTGGAGTGAAAAAAGAAGCTATTTCGAACGGAAGAGTTCTTTTTTGATCAGCTTACCTATTGAGGTAAGCCCAAATTAGACCTTGGCAGGTACAAGTAGGAATCTGTCAATATTACGTTCACTCAAAGGAGACAGAAAGCTGAGATGAAAATCAGTGGGTGACGGAATTTAATTCTCTCTCTTTTCCCTCTCTCTCTCAGAATCGTTTTCTCATCTTCTCTCTCCTTATGTATGTATTTCTTACTCCTCTCAACCGCTCTTTCCTCATATTCAATTATGTCCTTCTCTTCCTTCTTTGTTTTTGCACTTTCTCTTTTTTTCTCTCGCTCTCGTCCTCTTCAATCTGTTTCGTTCTTTCATCGATATTTGTCTTTTAACCAGTTATTCGAAATTCTGCGTCTCTCTTTTGCTCTCTTTCTCTCTTTTCTTTGAATCTATTCACAGATTGCATACACCGATACACTAAATTTAGGGCATAGACGGTTATATTTAGATCTGAGCAAATTATATGGATCAGTCGTGATTGTGCAAATTGTTGCGGCCTCATTTCTTTAGGTTGTTGTGGCCTCATTTCTTTAGGTTCTCATTCGCCTTCATTTTCCGGTATACTAGTACTTAGTAGTAAAATGACACAGACTGAACAAACTGTTCATGTTGAAATTTATACTTGTTTATCTGGGTTGTTTAGTTTATAATGTTATGTAGCTGCTCTTTCTTATATCTATAACCGGAGAACGATAATGCACTTCGTAAAGTAACTGTTGTCGTTTTAGTATTTATTTCCGTTTGTAATGGATAACTAGTTTACATAATCTTGTGGTCGTCTCTCTTGGACTGTAAACATGGTAAATACTACTACTGAATTCGAATGGGAATGTTGTGGCATTTTGTGTATGCTAATCATATGCCTATATGAAAGCCTTGGCTTTGTCAATCAATCTTTCGTTTACTTCCGAAGTTTTCATTTGATTTACCGATTGTTACCATTCATAGCATAGAGAAAAACCACCAATTCTTCGCGTTTGAATACTTTTTAAAGCATTGTCTTTGTATTCTAATGTGATATTTAACAGAATGAATTTTACCTCATCCGTCGGTACTGACAATACTGAGAAAACCTCATCAACTCCTCTCTACTTTCTGGATAAGCAAGGAAGCAAACATACGAACAACCGAACAAGCAAACAAACAGACACTCCTATTTGATGACAAAATATGACAATGCCATCCGTTATCCGTTAATCCCTTGCATTAATGTATATTATATTGCATCAGAAAATGTGAAAAAGTGATTGATGCCTGCATAATGATATTGTGTAATATTGTTATTTGATCTGTTATACGAGCGGTATGTATATGCTTTCAACCTGATGAACTCATCAACCCTCATGATTACAGAAACACATTGCAGGTACAATGATATACAATGATGTATGCCATCTTCAGTCGTTACTCCAAAATAGAGGAGTACTTCGTACCTTCCCACCATGCACCGTTGTAAACCAATAATCAAGTTCACAATTAACCCCGTTGTTTGTTTCCATTATATAAAGAGAAATAAATAAATGTCATTCGATGAGTTAATTTGTTTTATTTAAGTTGGAAATTGTGTCTCTAAGTTGAATATTTTTGCAAAATGGATAATTGTTTTGACTGATAAATAATCATTTCGCAGGCTAATCACACACGGTTGTTTGATGGGATCATTTATTAATTTTTCTAACAAAACATCATAATGTTCAATTCTAGACTTGAATTATATAATTAACTGTATACATATATTTTGTAACAATTTGTGGTAATTTTATTCTATAAAGTGTACATTTGTGTGAAAATCGAGGGCGCTATTTACATATATTTTAAATATGAATTAGCCAAATAATATGAGTTATACTTAATGTTTCATGATAAAAAGGGTTTTTTGAAAATTCCCTTGTTATTTGTTAGTTTGTTTGCTGATATTTTAATACCATTTTACTGGTGTCTACCCCTTGTAAAGATGCAAACAAGATTTTAGATAAATAGCACCACCATTGTTCAACTTTTCTTTAAAATGACTCAGTTGTACATGCCATCAAACAACCGTGATCAATAATTATTGGTATAGCCAGGATTTTGTGAAGCGTCAAAGACTCAGATGGAAGGGTCATTTCCAGACATGCGTAAAAACGCACAGCTTTATCAAACATTGCCTCCATCTATGTGCAAGTGGTTTGTAACTATAGCACTTCTTCTGCTTAGAGCACAGAAAGTTCAAGTGTTTTTTCAAATCGGACTATGAGCATGTAATTTGTACATGTAAAGAAAAGGGTATTGGAGATTTCAGAAATGTTGTATCATTACTAATATAAATCTGAAATTTCAGAAATATCCAATATGGCGTTACATATTAAAATGCTCATAGTCCAGTGTTCAAGTGAATGAAGTGTCCTGTGCTCCAAGCAGTTGACTTATACTTTTTAATCCTATAACAAAATTAAAAAGTAAGTGATCTTGTGATGGACATCAGCTTACGACAATCAAACAACTTTTATTTCTTAAACGCCACACCTCATCAAGCTAAAGTGCTTTCTTGATTGGAAAAAAATTGACAAGTAAAACCAACATCAATCTACTTCAGATTGAAATGACATTTAAGTTGAAAATTAAAATACACCTACCGATTCATTGATTATTAAAACTCATTGTGACGAATGAAACTGATATAAGTATGTAATTTTAGTAACAGGGAATTATATATTTAAATCTTTTAAGCTATTGATAACGTCTAGTTACTTATAAATTTATAGTAAAATTCGTATATTAATCAAGAAAACAAGTACAATTGACAACAAGATGTAACTTTAGCTGCATTGATGCTATTTTATTTACATCTCATAGCAGTATTATAATATTAAGCCGTAGATCAACGACGGCAAAACCAAACACGAATACAAAAAGTATTTGATCAACTTTTAAGTAATTCTGGCATAAAACAAGTGTATTCATTGCATATGTATGTATGATTTTAAAAACACATTAATAAATAAGGGGCTATAATACCCACTGAAGTACATGGAAGTTACCACACTTAACAGAAAATTGAAAGTTAACGGTTTTTATCAAAATTTCAAATATATTTGCTTATTTTATCATCTATTTTTTCTTAATTCTTTCAGAGGAGACACCAGGAAACACAGTACAGAGGAGAGTCGTCAGATTATTTAGGATCGGGTAAGTGCTGTATTCAACTTATTCTTTATTAAAAATCACTCTGCCTGATAAGATTACTGAACATTATCCTAATCATACACAACCTCACATCAGCCACACACCCCCACACCACCCAAAAACATCCTACACACATGCACCCCACCCACGAGGTTGTGTAAGGATACGTACAAATTGGTGAGTTATTCTTTATGGCTTTGCAAAATCTTTGGTAAGATTATATAATTTGAGCATTATAACGTATTGGAAGAAAATCATAAAAAGACGAAGCAAACAAAAAAGCTCCACCCCAATCCCACATCACCCCATACAAATTAAGTGGATTAACAGCAGTGGTAAAATAACTACATGCTCAATGTGGCTCCAGAATCTGGTATAGCTTACAATGCATTATAATAATTGATCTACATAGAAGAACGTCTCTATGAACTGATACAGGAACGAACCATATGATTATTTTTATGTTCCAATGGGAAGGAGCACTCTTAAAACGATTCACTCAGCATAACAGTTGTCATCGCATCATGCCATGCATGTGGCAAATTCAATTTGCATGTTTCGCTCCATACTATGTTTCTTTAAGTAACAGCAAAGTATCAAGGATGTGTTAAGGTGCATTTGGAAAGCAGCACTTGGCGAAGTTAACGTTTTACTAATTTCCAACACGGAATGTAGATCTCTGTCACTTCCTGTGGTTTCCCTATACTCGAAAGCCGAGTTTATATACCAGTCGCGAGCGATGAGTAGCCATCCAATAAAAATAATCGTACTGTTTCGTGCAACAAGATACGGCCAAGCTCATCAAGCGCTTCTATAGCTAGCGTGTATAGTATAATCTCAGCATTAGCAACGCTAAAATGACTCTTTATTACCGGGAGTTGACCGGCAATGGGGCCTCTTTCAATTTCCTCCCAGGTCCCTACACAAGTACCCAGCACAGCACGATCAGGACTATAGAGCATTAAAGAAGCATTTGCGGCTAGCCGCAATGTACAGTTGCAATTCACATCTAGTCCGGTACAACTACAATCACTTTATCTAGTGTCCTGAAAGTCATTTCAATAGGAAGATAAACTTGAAGACTGAATGGCCCCGTGAATGAGATATGTCCATTCTTAACGGTGGTCTACAAGTTGGTCAGTTTGACCTCTAGATTGTTCGCTCGGTCAGTGACGCATGCTTTTGGGGGGAACAGGAAAGGATACATGCGCACCCGTACTAACTATTGACGTTAAACTTGAACCATGTGCAATATAGTCACAAATCTATAAGACTCTTGTTGTGGAATTTCTATGAAAATGCCGCGGGAATCACGTTGTATGAGAGCAGATATAAAGTGAAGCATGATTCTTACAATATGCTGAATATTAGTAAGCTTGACCTTGGAACAATCGTAACAAAATTGAATAAAACTCGTAAATATAAAGAGGAGGTATTTTAGCCCCTGGAATGCAATACGTTAATGGTGCGATTTAATCGGGCTACATTTGACGTATTTTGCAGAACCTTAAGGAACGCTTCTCCCAAAAAAAAACCTGTTTTCTTTTGCAGCGTTGCAGCTTCATACAAATTTGGGCGTGTTATAATCATCCGATATTATCATGATTGTGCCCTTACGATAAACAGGATTCGCCAACGTTGATTACACCCAAGCTTACCTCAGGGATGAGAGTCAAACATGTTTACAAAGACTGTTTACGCGAGCCTTACATCAGCTGTCAAAATACCGTTGAGCGTAACTCTAGTAATGACTATTTCATATTTTGTATCCGCAATAATATTTTCATCCTTCTATATTCTATACCTTCTGTCGAGCAATATAAAGACGGATTGGAAATGAAACATCTTGATAAGGAATGAATACTGTATTAAATTTCCCGTTCGAACACATTGTTAAGCGTTTAATAACTCCAGCCATGTTTTGGACGTGTCCGCATGAATATAATTAGGTCTTTCTCTAATATGACGTCCCTTGACATTGTATAGCTATTACTGCTGATGTCAAAAAATGTAGTTCTACATTTGCTTATACATAGCTCAATCTTAATCATTTAGTTCGATGTTACTGAGAATGAAAGTTTAATTTCAAAATTTTGTCAATGTTATGGGAAATGGACAAACCTCTTATTTTGCTCTTAGTTGTTCTAGCTAATAGTATACAAAAACACCCTGAAAACCCCCAGATTTTCAGTACTTCTCTATACTTTATAAATTAAAATTGTAGCTGACTATGAAGTTAAAATTTCCAGGAAAGTCCAGCTGAAGGATTACAATACGCGGATTTAGGGTTTCTCTACCGGAATTCCTTCCCACAATGCAATGTGCGTATTGCATAACAAAGAATATTGATTAACCTCCAACCTGTATCTATTGTTATGCAAAACGCTTATTGTATTGTGGGAAGGAATTTCGGTACAAATTGACTTCCGGTAGAGAAACCCTAAATCCGCGTATTGAGCTACATCCGACAAAAATAGCGTAGTATTTTTTATTTCAACACAATCATGTCTGTACAGAACTCGTTAGTATTGAAAGACGTTCGCGCAAAATGTGTGCAATCTGGTATACCGTTTCTCATCATATGTTTGACTGCTAATATCGTTCGGGTGATGTGAATCTGTTTTAGTGTTAAGCTTAATGTATCATTATCGCTCGTCTATCCTGCGTTGCTACGGAGCATTTCACTTTCCGCCATTTACTATCTTTTATTAGTGGAGTCAGTGTCCCACAGTTCATTCGTAGCAAATGCAATTTGTAACCAAGAATTAATGTGCACTTTGCAATACACATTAATCAAGTTTGAATTTGTTGAAAGGTTACTCGAGACTTTAATAAACAACCAAGGATGCTTTATGCTCGTTCTCATCTATGCTTTTAATTATACATCGTAAAGCTAAATTTATACACCATCGCTGCGCGCCGAGCGATTGTTATCGGACGAATGAGGTAACGCGCTTTTTCCAACGCAACAAAAAGCGAGCTACCTCATTGGCTAAAAACAAATCGCTCGTCGGTCACCGATGGAGAATAAATTTAGCATAAGACTTGAAGTCAAATCTAAATTAATATAGTTATTAGTGTGACACCAATTGATATATTAGAGTCGTTTTATTTAACGCAAATAGTAATAATAATAGTGATAATAATAAGAATTTGAATTGAGAAAACAAATCGATTTAGGAGTTTACATTATTTTACCGGAAGCTGTTCCTACAGACAAAGTTGTCATAATTATAAGTGATTGCACAGCACAGATCTTTCAATCTTGGCATTTTATATTACATCATTAACCCAATTAGAGAGAATATACTTTATGTTCTTAACACAATACCAAGTGTTTTACTTATATCACAGCCTCGGGAAATGTGTCAGGCTGAGGGGGAGAGGGAAAGAGAGACAGAGAGGCGAAGAGAGAAGGAAAAGAGAGGGGAGAGGAGAGAAAAATTTAGATCGCATATATTATTACAAATTTTTCTTTAACAAATTAATTATAAGGCAGCACTTATAAAGTATCTGTAATGTCTATTTACCGTTAATTTTAAAATGTTTCTTTTTTGTTGCAATAAATAATCTTTATTTCTAATTCTATTACCTCCACGACCAATTATTCAAAATCGCGCACTGTGATTTGTTGAAACGCGTCACGTGAGAGCCCATTATTCTGCAATAATGGGTCAAGCGCCTAACACATTCTACGCACAGCATTACGCTTGGTTACGCGTGCAATATTTCCGCGATACGCTCTGTCACTTACGCGTACGCGCTCCACCTTGAAGTAAACAACTTAAAATATTTGTGCCAAAAATGACATTTTCTCTTTAAATTGCACTATTTTCTGGAATAGAAATAAAGGGTGCAGCATTATCCTTTACACGCAAATAATGTGTCCTCGGCAGTAAAACGTTTAAATAATGGGTTCGGCTGCGCCTCACCCATTATTTACGTTTTACTGCCTCGGACACATTATTTGGTTGTAAAGGTTAATGCATTACCCTTTATTTCTTAAATATAGTTCAATGTAAGAGCCTTGGTAGACAGGGCGACTGAGAACAAAACCCTTTATATAAATATTAAGGTTTAGATGTCAATTCAATTTCTCCATAATACTTGGATGTATGCTTAACATAATCAACAGCAATTTGTAAAAAATGTAATAAACACAGGAGAAAAATCTTTAATCGCTACATTATGAGTTATGTGAGACGTACGAAAACGACCAGAAAGCCTTCACATCATCTGCCGTGTCTTGAGGAAGTTGTTATCATCAGGAGCTTTGTCAATGCTATTGAAGCATTGTATCCTCTGTGATCACAGGCTGCCCTGTCATGTATAATGGTGAGCAAATCAGTAACTGTTTTCACACAGGTGTTGGAGTGAGGCAGGGATGCCCCTTGTCTCCAATTATCTTAAACATATTCATGGAGCATATTATGATGGAAGCACTGGATGCCTTTGAGAACACAGTGAACATTGGAAGAACATTACTGACCAAATTTAGATTTTCTGATAACATTGGCTTCATGACCTGACTATCATATGAAGTAATCTCCTTAAACAGCAATACCATAATTAAGTTGCAAGAGATGGCGTTGAGATAAGTGCTCATAAGAGTAAAATCATGCAAATGGGAAATGGAGAGCAAGTCACAGTAGATGTGAACAACTTGGCAAGTGTAGCTCATTTCAAGTACTTGGGTATCACCATCACTGATGAAGCAAGATCAATTATTAGCCAATATCAAAAACAGAATGTTAACTACTAAAACCTACTTGGCGCAACAAAATATTTAAATGACATCTAGAATAACATCAATCGTCCTGTATAGATTTGAGACCTGGACAACGACAGATGGGAAACGTACTAATGCATTTGAAATTAACAGCATGCGTCGGCTTTTGCAGTTTTGCAGATACAATAATACAAATGTTACACATCCAACCAAACAATGGCCAGACTCATTGAATAATACATTAGGAAGCAGCAAGGGCTCCTTACTGTTGCGAAGTAACTCTCCAGTGGTTCGGTCATTTAGTGAGACGGAAGGATACTCTTCAAAGGGGGACGGATAGAAGAAAACATAGTGGTAGATATTAAGCAAAGTTATGGAGTGGACACGACTGACGTAGGATTAGCTATTAAAAACAGCAGAAGATAATGAGAAGTGACATCTGTGTGCCACCAATGCCATCATATCATCACAACAGCCAACTACCATGCAGATACGGCATAAAAGTGAAGAGGGAGTGAATAACTTCTTAAGAGTGCTGTACTTTGTTATTTGTTACACGTCTACAAATTCTTATGTTAAAAACTGTTTAATATGTACAACAACATCTAATATCCATCTACAAAAATGCATTTACCTTTTCCGGGTGTTAAAGATGTTTCATCATCGTCTTAAGAATAGCGTTAACTTACTGAAAGTACTAGTATATGCAAAAATACTTTATATATATATATATATATATATATAAGGATCCATAATTCAGTTGTTATAAACAACATGCGATTACTTTTAGTCACTTACCTCTATCAAATTTTCAGGCGCAAATTAAGAAGTCACTAGTTAGTCATATTAATGTTTTGCAAGTGGAAATGAGTTATTACACAAAAGTCAACGGATTAACATAATTGTTTTTCTTTCAACATTAATGTTATTTCAAGTATCTTCAAATCAATTTCCTTTGATGAACTTTTTTTTATTAATCTGGATGCGTTTTACATGCCCACTCTAAAGGTAGCTAATGTCAAAGGAAAATTCAGAAATTGTTTCGATGGTTTGTACTGGTCTCACATAAAGGGACCAGGCTGTTTCATTTATTTCCTGAAATAGTATTACAAAGTTGTACTGCTCACGCACGTAAACATGGTAAAAGAACAAGGATGTTTCATTGTTTGGTGTTGCAAATTTGTCTAATGAACGCACGTTAATGAGCAAGGAGGATTCATTGTATTTCTCGAAGTGGTGTTACAAATTTGCACTACTAACACACGTAAAGGAACCAGGATGATTCAAACACGTAAAGGAACGAGGATGTTTCAATTTATTGTTGTACTGCTCACACACATTGAGGAACAAGGATGTTTCATTGTATTTCTTGAAATGGTATTACAGTTGTACTGCTCAAGTAATGGAACAATGATGTTTCCTTGTATTTCTTGAACTGGTATTACAAAGTTGTACTGCTCACGTACATTGAGGAACACGGATGTTTTATTGTATTCTTGAAGTGGTTTTACCGAGTTGTACTACTTACGACCGTAAAAGAAAAGGAAGTTTCATTGTACTTCTTATAATGGTATTACAAGGTTGTACTACAAATGCACGTAAACGATCAATGATATTTTATTGAATTTCTTGAAGTGGTATTACTTCTCACACATGTAAACGAACAAAGATGTTTCATTGTATTTCTTGAACTGGTATTACACACTTCAATTATCATTGATCGAGGTATCAAATTTGAATTTGTTTAAAAGAATTTTAAAATACATATGTTTCAGTTGACAATCCTAGTGAACTCATTTGCAGATCTTAGGATGTTTCATTGTGTTTATTGAAGTGGTGTTGGAAGTTGTAATTCTCACGCACGTAAAGGAACAAGAATGTTCACTGTCTTTTAAGTGGAATTACGGAGTTGTACTGGTCTCGCACGTACAGGAACAAGCATGTTTCTTTGTATTGATGGAAGTGATGTTACAAACTTGTTCGTCTCACGCATGTGAAGGAATGAGGATGTTCATTGTCTTTTTGAAGTGGAATGACAGAGTTGCACTGGTCTCGCACGTAAAGGACAACGGCTGTTTCATTGTATTGCTGGAAGTGATGTTACAAACTTGTTCGTCTCACGTACGTAAAGAAAAAAAGGACGTTTCAATGTATTTCTTGAAGTGGTATTACAGAGTTGTTTCATTGTATAGATTGAAGTGATGTGACAAAGTTGTACTTCTCACGCACATACAAGAACAAGGATGTGTCATTGTATTTCTTGAAGTGGTACTTAAGTTGTACTTCTCACGCACGTAAAGGAACAATTTTGTTTCATTTCATTTCTTGAACATTGTTGAAGTGGTATTACACATTCGCGATGTGATATACCTCTTATAATTATGTATGAGTCTTGTTTAATTATGAATTCCATGTAAAACAGTGTTAGATCTGCTTGGATGTTCGTTAAAGAGAAGAGACAATACCGACTTCAAAAAATAATAAAGATCAGAAATATGATATAATGAGTATAAAATAAGAGGTGTAAGGAAGAAATATGCAAACTAACCCAGAAACAGAATAAATTATCTAAGCAACTGAAAAGATATTCCTCTATATATTCCTAGATAAGCATTTCCTCTACGCAAATCGGAGTATGTTGTAGAGGTCATAAGCTGTCAGTCATGATGAGTTTCAAAACAATCAACCAAGAGATTATATTTGACAAAAGCAAACAACTTTGGTAAATTGCATGTTCCGTTCCGCCAAAAGGAAAAGGGAAAACTTGTCAAACTGATAAAAAAAATTATGAAAAGAGGAAAGTCTAAGACTGTGGGGAAAGGTGGGAATATTCCGTAGTAAGAATGTTCTAGGGCATCGTTCCAATAGTTTGCTCTCGGAGCAACACATGCTAGTGGCAATCATGTCTTTAGATATCGTATTAATGTTGCCGGTTTGTATAGGAATCTAAAACCGTGTGAATTCAAAGGAAAATGATATTGATTGGTAAGTACATTATCTTATAACATATTTACAAGCTAATATGTTAACCAAAAATTTTTTATGACGATGGTATTCTGATTGTCTTATATCGTCAAATACAGTCTTATTGACTTGAGTACACGGAGGACCTTAAAAGGGCATTTTATTCTAACAGGGACGACACAGTGGCCAGTGCTCACATAGAGCCATGGTGATTCATGACAGAATACAAAACGAAAAAGAGATGTTTTAAACCTGAACAAATTATTCAATTATACCGCATGATATAAGATGCATAATAAAGCCCAGTGTAGCTAAATTATTCTTTACATTTATTATGTGTGCTTCTACACCCCTTTTACATCGAGTTCGAAAAAACTGAAGCAGCGTCATCAGAAACACATATACAAAAAACACTTAAATTTTATAAGGCGACGGCTGTCCAGATTTTCTATTAGGTGGTGTTATATCTGATGGAGACGATTACGACGAAGATGAAAATGACGATAACAACAGCGACGACATGGTGGTACATGCAATGCCTAGTGAAAAATCTCTATATCGTGGACACCCATGGGCTTGGAAAATCAACACGGAAACGCATGTTGATTTTCAGCTGACGAAAAAGTGCAAAATATCCCCATAGTTTTAATATTAATCAAACCTGGGCCAATGTTTACAGGTTTTGAATTAATTACATAAGCATCAGATTGAACTTTTACGACACACGCTGTACACGTATTCAAAGCTAATATCTAAATAATTACATTCCCTTTACTATAGCAGTCGAAATTAACTGACGTGTATTAAATCATCACATCATTGCGAAAGGGTTCATAGATTGGGTCATTTACCTATAAAGTAAACATATTTTGCAATTTTCTAAACTAGTTATTAATCGGGTCTAAAGAACCGCTGAATGAAACCTGACCATTTTAGGACTCGTTTGAATGTAATTTTACATTTCATATATGGCCATGGAAATGCAATACTTTTTACAATTTTATTTAAAAAAAAAGGATCTTGATGTCTGCATCGCCCACTCAGCATATAGAGGGATAATTGACATCCTGAAAAATGTTGTCACAGAACTACCCAACTGTAATGTACGTGTAGCTGTGCATTATTGATTTCTAATGCTGTATATAGCTCTACAAGTCGCATACGGTAACTCAATAGGGCGAGATTGATGGGAAAGATAAACAAATACGCAGGAGACGTGAACTTTGTGAAGACGTTATTGAAGGAAAATAAGATTTCATATAAACGCGATTCTCTAATGATGAAGATGGATGGAAGGAGATGCTTTAGATTTACAGTTCGATATTACAATTTTCTTGGAACAGATTTATTATATTTAGATTAGAGCGATATTTGTTTGGTCCGGAAATGTCATTGGGTCATTTTTTAACACATGGGAGTGTAGATTACTGCAGTGATGTAAAATCAACTCTGGATTAACTTTTAAAAAGGAGGATACATATGGGGTCATCTATGTGATCATGGGCGTGGCAGTTACTACTAAAATTACAAACTTATTATACTTTAAAATCAGAAATATGATAATAACTTTTGAATTTTGCTTAAATACATATCCATATATTATTATCAAACAAGTAACTTTTAGTTGCCACATTTAAGCTATAATATCACAAAACACATACCAGATATAGTCATCCCATGATGATAAACATCAGATGTTGCTTAGTCTGTCTGCGCTGCAGTACAGCATCACATGTAAACAGTTTTGCAATACTCAATAGAGAATACATGAAGATAATCTCGCATGTGTCTAAACATGGAAGATGTACAACATCCCATGTATGCTTACATGTTATAGTACTACGTACAGTACATGGGATATTACATCGATAATATGGTTTGTGCAAATGGTTCTCGTAGTCACAATCATTACATTATGTGCAATTGTGCATCGTCAGATTTGTTAGGCAAATTCGCCCAGCAATTTCCCTCTTTTTATTTCTTGAAACGTTATCCCACTCCCACATTCTAAATCTCGCCATGTGCATACTGCTGACATGACTATGCATTACTTATTATGCCCATAATAACCAAAGTCTTCGGCTTGGCTGCAGACATGACACGTAAATTCAATAGCACAGGACTGACCAAACGGATTTAGCGATTCTCTGGTGATAGCAGACATATCAATTGACCATTCAAGGTTGTTAACATGTTCGTAGCTTAGCCACTGGTGGAAGGGAGCTCTTCATATAATAGTTTGCGACGTCTGTGAGAAATCACTGCTTTAATGTTAATGCATGCTTGTAATATATCTACCTTAGCAAGTAAAAGCTAAGCATATGCCGCAATTGACTTTGAGAGCAGGCTGATACATACATATGAGGCCAAAGATATTTGCCTCACAAATCAGAGCAATGTATTTGCTGTTTTTTTTCACGCAGAATGTTTTTACTTTAGGTGCAGATGATTACAAAATATAACCAGGTAGTATCTGCTATGTGATGTATAGATACTGTGATTTTAAATGGGAGGGCCAATACATGTAGCCTATATGGTTAGACAAGTCCTGTTGCTGAGGCCATTCACCGTCAATCAATTAAGCATTCAGGGTATACATATTGAAGTAAATTAAGCGATGGCCTTTACCCTAACCCTATCGTACACAATAATATACCCTAACCCCACGACTAGCTGTAACTTTATTAAAACCAGACTAACAAGATAGCAGGTGAATGAATCAATGTAATTAGACATCAAGTAGATAACAGGTGGTAGCTGAACTTGGTGCAATTGGTGTTATTGCGATTAGCCACTTAATTACTGCAGGTAAGGTACGGTAGTGAATTACGTAATCGACACCTGCTCTCATTTTGTTTCAAACTATATGTTTGCCAGTATGCCTTTCCATTTGGTACATAAGGTGATATTTGTGTATTTATGTAACAAGACAGGGCATGGCTCAGCCGCCATAAAAACCGCTGACACTAATGACTAGTGTTTGAACAGTATTAAGATTGATCTTGCCGACGCAAAATCGAATGCATTATTGTTTTGTCTGTAATTAAAAAAATATATTCTAATCTTTTATATCCAAACGACTTTTATATCCACTGACTTTATCAAAGCTGAATGTTGTTGTGATGATCCAACAGTTGATGACTTCATCCAGCTTTGATAAAGTCAGTGGTTCACTGACGAAACTGTCAGCAAGAAAAAACTAGTACGTTTTCTTCAAATTGGTTTTGATAAATGAAAAACTCTCTTAATTCGTTAATTACCAAACTTGATGAATTTGTTTCAAAAATGACAAGTGTTTAGAACATTTATAACCTTAAATTGTTTCAAATAATTTCTAAAAACATCAACATTAAAATCATCATAACAAGTGGTCGTTAACGAAGGCTGTTAAACAATATGATCTCTACTGCAACACAACCAATCAGCCCTACTTTAGATGAATACAGTCTCTGATCAACTTTAACATATCCTTTGATATGCTTGTCAAAACATCGAGAAGCCATTGCCAAAATCTTCTCGAAAATTTAAAAAAGCATAAGATTCATCAAACATAGTATAATTGAAGTGACTATACATGACGGCCACGGTTAGATGAAAAGCAATATTATTTTCCAGGATAAAAATAGTCACGGTCATATACCTAACTCTTACTTCTACAGTATGCTACTATATAACAAAGAGCTAACAATGCACGTCGGTATTATACGTAGAGATTTTTCTCAGGATTTCACCTGTATTTCATAATTATGTCTGCATAATAAACTACACATTGCACAAAAAGAGCAAAATTATTCTCCATAGTATGAAGCCTTATTAGTATCATTTCGCCTTCGCATTTCGCCTTCGCGTATTTCGCATTTCGCCTTCGCGTATTTCGCATTTCGCCCTCGCGTATTTCGCGTGTTTCGCGTATTTCGCCTTCGCGTATTTCGCCTATTTCGCGTATTTCGCCTTCGCGTATTTCGCCTATTTCGCGTATTTCGCCTTCGCGTATTTCGCGTGTTTCGCCTTCGCGTATTTCGCCTTCGCGTGATTCGCCTTCACGTAATTCGTCTTCGCTTACTTCGCGTATTTCGCCCTATGGGCGCACACCAATAGTTATTCGTCCCATTGAAATTTTACGCAAAAAGACGCCTTTTCTTTGCTCGATTTGAGGTCTTTTCGGTAACAAATTGAAGATAAAATTAACATTCATCGATTCCAAATCATGAATACTTAAATAAATTAACAATGGGACCCACGATTTGATTTTTCTTTTATAAAGATTATAAAGATCATTATTATAGTATTGCTCCCTATAGGGCCTAAGCATGACATGACTCTCTCCCTGCTATCATCAGGATGAGGTTACCAAAACATTTAAAATGATTTAAAGGCACAATGTACGCAAACATGAGTTTTGGCATAATGTTTGATACACACTATCCCTTCCACCTAATTGGATTCATCCAAATTCATTGTATTTTTAGGACAATAGAGCAAATTTAAATTAACGTCATGGTCATATAATGACTTTAAATATCAGATAGAACACCATATTTATTGGTGGCTATTAATGAAATCATGTTGATTTTAGCTGATGTGCATAATGAATTATGATGTGTTCTCACACAAAAATAGTATGGAAAAGTTGAACTGCATATTGATAATTGATGGCCTAACCGTTTGATTCTCGTTACGTTTCATTAACCCCTTCCAAAAACTCCTTTAAAAAAAATTCTACGACTGCATGATTCATAACATACATCAACAGCTAAACACTTTCCTTACCAACATTGGGGAGGGGGCTAGCTCATTACCGTAGGCCTATTTTGCAAAGGTCATACAGATTTAGACCGAAGTAGACCTATTTAATTCAAAACATAAACAACACGTTTTGAATGGTATAATTTAGTTTGTATTTATTTTCAATCCTGATCAAAAAGGTTATCGGTGGTGGCATTTCAATGTGAAATCGATATAGGTATAGGGCTGGCACTCTCACAATAAGGGGCATTCGCCATGTTCGGTGAGAGCAAAATATTTAAAAAAATATGGGGTCATTGGGTGAGAACATGATTTTTGGCATTCGGTAAGAGCAAATTGTACAAAATATGGGGTCATTGGGTGAGAGACGGACCGTTTGGATCTAAATTATGTGGGCATTGGGTGAGAATAATTGACCTTTTAGAAATGGGTCTTTAGGTGAGAGCCAAAAGATTTAGAAGCCTCGAACAGTGAATTAATTTCTAGTTCTAAATTAAATGACTTCAAATGCATGGCTTTGTTATTAAAAAAAAAAAAGTAACAAATTCAGCCTAGTGATAGATAACTCAGGCGTTGCTGATCAAATGGAAAACTGAATAAGGGTCGAGGTCTTTGGGTGAAAGATCGCTAAGGAAACATAGGGGGTCTTTGGGTGACAGAGCACGTGCCCGTAACAAAATATGGGGTCACTGGGTGACAGCGATGCTGCGAAATTATAACGGCCCGCTGCATAAGCTTACATAGGCCTACACGACCTCTCAAACTTTTGGTAGGAGGCTACTAGTACTAGTACTATTTCCACCCCCCTCTCAACAAACCGACTTTGGAGTGGTTTTAATGAGACATGATAAAGCTAAGCATTAGATTTAATTAATCTTAAGGGATCTAAAATGAGCGTTTATTGCGTTTCGACAGTATTTTTTGTGGCACATGAGAGCACCTCAGACCTATCGAATTGTATTCTGAATACGAAGCATGTCTTTCTGATATCAAATAATTTTCATTTTTTGAAAATCACAATATAATACAAATGTTATGACAAATTATAAAAATTTGATATTTTTCGAATTTTTGATATATAACAGTCCTCGAAGTAAATTATATAAATCTAATGATATATTCTTAAAGTGTATGTAGCAGGGAGGAAAAGCCGACGGTCAATTGAAAATTTTGACCTTTCATATTGAAGATATGGATTTTTTCCCAAAAGACCTAATTTTTTTTGGTGTTTTGGGAAAAAAATCCATATCTTCAATACGAAAGGTCAAAATTTTCAATTGATCGTCGGCTTTTCAACCCACCTACATACACTTTAAGTATAAATCATCAGGTTTATAAAGTTTACTTCGAGTACTGTTAAATATCAAAAATATCAATTTTAATGATTTGCCATAAAATGTGTATTAAATTGCGAATTTCAAAATTCAAAATTATATGATATCAGAATGACATTCTTCGTATTCAGAATGCAATTCGATATGTCTGATGTGCTCTAATGTCCCAAAATAAATACTGTCCAAACGTTCATACCAGCCCTTAACTCACTGAATGTCGAAATTGATTAATACAATCTAAATTCCAAAATGTAACAGCCATAAAATTCCATGTCTTGTCTTAGGTTGCCTTCCATACATAATGTGTCTTTTTCCCCATTTATGACCAAAACTGCTACCCATACCTGACATTACATCACTGACCTTGCGTATTTCCTGTCCAGCTCATTAGCATATTATGCTCCCTTGAATTCCTTGAATTTGACCTGGTAACCATGGTAACTCATGAACTCATTATACTACTACATCAAGTCAATTGGTTGTCCATCTGATCAAATATTATATCATAGTATAGTTTAGGCCTATTAGTTTAGGCCTATTAATATAGGCCTATCATCATTTTATATGTTTCAACGTGTAGGCCTACGTGCATTTCGACTTCATGGCACTAGCATTTTTTCAACTTCATCTGCGTTTTTATGTAGCCTATATTGGATTTAATATTAAAAGACCCCCCCCACGGCCAGTGGTCACAGCCCATGTTAATTTATGTTCCAATGTTGTAAATAAAAGTGAAATTTTCCGGGGGAATTTAACACATTGGTCTATCAAAAAATCAAAATGGTTTTATTTTTTAATAAACCATTTTCAGTAATTCACCCTCCCGAAGGTAGCCAATGGGGGTGCTAGGGACCCGTGATATTTAAAATTATGCAAGATTTGGTTTGTTTTGTTTTTGTCTTAAACTGCAAAATATATCGCAGAAAAACAAAATTTTGGGTCCCATGAAACCCCCCTTGGCTACTTATATTATAGCCTAGTGTTCTTCGATTATAATAGTATTCTTATGGTTAATTTATTGCCGAAAAGCTGGCCACAAATACCTCAGATCGAGCAAAGAAACGTCATATTTTGCGACGACTATTTCAATTGGGCACTTTACTTCTGGTGTGCGCCCATAGTGCGAAATACGCGAAGGCGAAATACGCGAAGGCGACACACGCGAAGGCGAAGTACGCGAAACATGCGAAAGCGAAATACGCGAAATAGGCGAAATAGGCGAAGGCGAAATACGCGAAATAGGCGAAATACGCGATGGCGAAATACGCGAAATAGGCGAAATACGCGAAGACGAAATGCGAAACACGAAGGCGAAATGATACCAATAAGGCTTCATACCTTTGTATTGAGTATAGATGGTCCACCTGTTGCCGTAGAATCAGATGATGACGTTGATGATGTAAATAATGATACATACAACTTACAAGGATGAAAGGGTGGTACATGCAATGTGTGGTGAAAGATCTCTAAAGTGTTGTACCCTGCGCTTGGAAAATAAACCCTGCTTGCGCATATTGCTTTTATGCTGACAAAAAAGTGCATAATCTCCCCATAGTCTTAATGCTAATAAAACCTGGGCTAATATTTACAGTTTTTTAGCCTATTACATAAACATAGCTTGAACTTTTATGGCACACGCTGTACACGTATACAAAGCCAATATCTAAATAATTACATTCCCTGTATTATAGCAGTCAAAATTAACTGACGTGTATTAAATCATCACATCATCGCGAAAGGGTTCATAGATTGGGTCATTTACCTTTCCCGTGTCCTTACACTTCGCTTTATTACATGTGTATTCGCAAGGTTTCTACTGCAAACAAGCAAACACATGTTACAATTTTCTAAACTACTTATTAGTCGAGTCTTAAGAACCACTGAATAAAACCTGGCATGTTAGGACTCATTTGAATGTAATTTTACATTTCATATAATTGCCATGGAAATGCAAAATTCCAATATATAAAAAGGATCTTACTTTGTACTTGATGTCTGCATCGCCCACTCAGCATATAGAGGGATAATTGACATCCTGAAAATGTTGTCAGATAACTACCCAACTGTAATGTACGTGTAGCTGTGCATTATTGATTCCTAATGCTGTATATAGCTCTACAAGTCGCATACGGTAACTCAATAGGGCGAGATTGATGGGAAAGATAAACAAATACGCAGGAGACGTGAACTTTGTGAAGACGTTATTGAAGGAAAATAAGATTTCATATAAACGCGATTCTCTAATGATGAAGATGGATGGAAGGAGATGCTTTAGATTTAATACAGTGCGATATTACAATTTTCTTGGAACAGATTTATTATATTTAGATTAGAGCGATATTTGTTTGGTCCGGAAAAGTCATTGGGTCATTTTTTAACACATGGGAGTGGAGATTACTGCAGGTGCAATGGAAATTTTACTCTGGATTAACTTTGAAAAGGAGGATACATATGGGGTCATCTATGATCATGGGCGTGACAGTTACTACTAAAATTAAAAACATAATATACTTTAAAGCCAGAAATATGATAACAAATTTTGAAATTTGTTCAAACACATATCCATATATTATTATCAAACAAGTAACTTTTAGTTGCCACATTTAAGCTATAATATCACAAAACACATACCAGATATAGGTATCCCATGATGATAAACATCAGATGTTGCTTAGTCTGTCTGCACTGCAGTACAGCATCACATGTAAACAGTTTTGCAATACACAGTAGAGAATAGATGAAGATGTGTCTAAACATGGAAGATGTACAACATCCCATGTATGTTTACATGTTATAGTACTACGTACAGTACATGGGATATTACATCGATAACATGGTTTGTGCAAATGGTTCTCATAGCCACAATCATTACATTATGTGCAATTGTGCATCGTAAGATTTGTGAGGCAAATTCGCCCAGCAATTTCCCTCTTTTTATTTCTTGAAACGTTATCCCACACCCACCCTCTAAATCTCGCCATGTGCATACTGCTGACATGACTATGCATTACTTATTATGCCCATAATAACCAAAGTCTTCGGCTTGGCTGCAGACATGACACGTAAATTCAATAGCACAGGACTGACCAAACGGATTTAGCGATTCTCTGGTGATCGCAGACATATCAATTGACCATTCAAGGTTGTTAACATGTTCGTAGCGTAGCCACTGGTGGAAGGGAGCTCTTCATATAATAGTTTGCGACGTCAGTTAGAAATCACTGCTTTAATGTTAATGCATGCTTGTAATATATCTACCTTACCAAGTAAAAACTAAGCATATGCCGCAATTGACTTTGAGAGCAGGCTGATACATACATATGAGGCCAAAGATATTTGCCTCACAAATCAGAGCAATGTATTTGCTGTTTTTTTTCACGTAGTTATTTTTACTTTAGGTGCAGATGATTCCAAAATATATGTATCCCGAATAACCAGGTAGTATATGCTATGTGATGTATAGATACTGTGATTTTAAATTGGAGGGCCAATACATGTAGCCTATATGGTTTAACAATTCCTGTTGCTGAGGCCATTCACCGTCAATCAATTCAGCATTCAGGGTATACATATTGAAGTAAATTAAACCCTGGCCTTTACCCTAACCCTACCGTACATAGTATTATACCCTAACCTCAAGACTAGCACTTGCTTTATTAAAACCAGACTAACAAGATAGATAACAGGTGAATGAATAAATGTATTTAGTCATCAAGTAGCTAACAGGTGGTAGCTCAACTTGGTGCAATTGGTGTTATTACGATTAGCCACTTAATTACTGCAGGTACCTCAATGAATTACGTAATCAACACCTGCTCTCCTTTAGTTTCAAAACTATATGTTTGCCAGTATGCATGCCTTTTCCTTTTGGCATATAGGGTGATATTTTGTGTAACCAGACAGGAAACGGCTCAGCGGCCAAAAAACCAAACAAAAACAAAAAACCGCTGAAACTAATGAGTAGTGTTTAAAGAGTATTAAGATTGATCTTGCAGACGCAAAATCAAATGCATTATTATTTTGTCTGTAATTAACAAATATTCTAAACATTTATATCCAAACGAGTCGACGAACCTGCAAGACACACTGACAAGTGTTTTGAACATTTATAACCTCTAACTGTTTCCAATTCTAAAACATCAACATAAAAATCGTCATAACAAGTGGTCGTTAACGAAGGCTTTTAAACAATAGGCTCTCAACTGCAACAACAACCAAACAGCCCTACTTTGGATGAATACAGTCTCTGATCAACTTTCACATATCCTTTGAGATGCTTGTCAAAATATCAAGAAGCCATTGCCAAAATCGTCTCTAAAATTGAAAAGAGCATACGTTTCATCAAAATGATATAATTGAAGTGAGTATACATGACGGCCACGGTTAGATGAAAAGCAATATTATTTCCCATGATAAAAATAGTCGCGGTCATGTACCTAACTCTTACTTCTACAATATACTACTACATCACTAAGACCTAACAATGAACGTCGTTATTATACGTAGAGATTTTTCTCAGGATTTTTTCCGTATTTCAAAATATGTTTGCATAATAAACTACAAGTACAAACTGTAATCAGCACAAAAAAGAGCAAACTTATTCTCCTTTGTATTGAGTATAGATGGTCCACCTGTTGCCATAGAATCAGATGATGACGTTGATGATGTAAATAATGATACACACAAGGATGAAAAGATGGTGCATGCATTGTCTGGTGAAAGATCTCAAAGGTGTGGTCACCCTGCGCTTGGAAAATCAACCCTGTTTGTGGATATATAGCTTTTAAGCTGACAAAAAATTGCATAATATCCCCATAGTCTTAATGCTAATAAAACCTACATATTTTAGGTTATTACATAACCATCAGCTTGAACTTTTATGACACATGCTGTACACGTATTCAAAGCCAATATCTAAATAATTACATTCCCTGTATTATAGCAGTCAAAATTAACCGACGTGTATTAAATCATCACATCATCGCGAAAGGGTTCATAGATTGGGTCATTTACCTTTCCTGAGTCCTTACACTTCGCTATATTACATGTGTATTCTCAAGGTGTCTGCTGAAAACAAGTAAACAAATTTTACAATTTTTGTTATTAATCGGGTCTCAAGAACTGCTGAATGAAACCTGAACATGTTAGGACTCATTTGAATGTAATTTTACATTTCATATATGGCCATGGAAATGCAAAATTCCAATATTTTTACACTTTTATTAAAGAAAAAGGATCTTACTTTGTACTTGATGTCTGCATCGCCCACTCAGCATATAGAGGGATAATTGACATCCTGAAAAATGTTGTCAGAGAACTACCCAACTGTAATGTACGTGTAGCTGTGCATTATTGATTCCTAATGCTGTACAGGGTGTCTCAATAAAAATAGGCCCTGTGGATTGGGGGACGTAACTTAAAATGTCGGCAGTACAATCAAAACTTTTTTAAAGATTCAAAAACCATGACGTTTCTTCTTTAAAATGGTGCACAAAACATCAAAATCCGTTCACGCGTCACAGAGAAAATTGGGATTTTACAAATATACCCATTTTTGGACCGTTCCAATGGAGCAATGCACATTACACACTAATGTGCTGCATTTGTTTATAATGGACAAAAAGAAATGAAGCTGCTGGGTACGAATTAAAAAAAAAAAACCAATCAATTACTCTCGTAAAGAATGTTTTTCGCACCTTTCTATTTGGGTTTTGCAATATTGTACAAACATTTCTCAAGCAACAACATAGGGCCAAGCGGTCACTTTAGTTTCATAGTATACACATACATGACCAGAAAAACACGAAAAAAGGGTTCTTTCCTAAGAATGAATCTCATGAATGGCGTTAAGTGACCCAACAAACGCTAGTTGATACGCAACTAGTGATTTTCAAAACAAAGCCTGAACAGGATTAACCCTTTTGAGCAAAAGCATCCCTATACAGGAATTTGGCGCATTTTAACAACAAATAAGCAGGATTTTTTTATCTGAAAGGTAGCACCAATACATGATTTAAAAAGAATACACGCTTTATATGATTTCTTTATCATTCTCCGATATAATGTTTGAGTGATGGTCCTGGTGCAAATCAGTTGAGGAAGCATGCTGTGCGAATTATCGGGATCAACAAATGACTCCTAAACCATGTAAAGCTATGTAAACTCATCAAGTATAGCGGATTGAAATTCTCCCGATTCATTATCTGAAGTTCCTGATCAAGCATATGTACATTATGAAACTTAACTAACCCCATGACCCTTTCGTTGCTTGAGAAATGTATGAACTATATTTTTAAAAGGTATATTTTCACATATTTTTAACCCAAAGAGAAAGATGTGAAAAACATTCTCTGGGAGATTGATTTATTGATTGGTTGGTTGATGTTTTCACCTCGTACCCGGCAAGACTGATAGTTTACTTCGTTTCTTTC
The DNA here is from genome assembly GCF_039555335.1 of Amphiura filiformis. Classification (NCBI taxonomy): domain Eukaryota; kingdom Metazoa; phylum Echinodermata; class Ophiuroidea; order Amphilepidida; family Amphiuridae; genus Amphiura; species Amphiura filiformis. Next base: position 11,984,588 of record NC_092642.1, on the reverse strand, counting down.
TTCCATTCTAAACTACAATGCATTATGTGTATTGCCCCATTGGAACTGTCCAAAAATGGGTCTATTTGTACAATCCTAATTATCTCAGTGACGCGTCAACCGATGTTGCTGATTTGCGCACCATCGTAAAGATGAAGCTTCATGGTTCTTGAATCTACAAAAAAAGTTTTGATTTTACTGCCGAAATGTTAAGTTACGTCCCCTAGTCCACAGGGCCTATTTTTATTGAGACACCCTGTATATAGCTCTACAAGTCGCATACGGTAACTCAATAGGGCGAGATTGATGGGAAAGATAAACAAATACGCAGGAGACGTGAACTTTGTGAAGACGTTATTGAAGTAAAATAAGATTTCATATAAACGCGATTCTCTAATGATGAAGATGGATGGAAGGAGATGCTTTAGATTTACAGTTCGATATTACAATTTTCTTGGAACAGATTTATTATATTTAGATTAGAGCGATATTTGTTTGGTCCAAAAAGTCATTGGGTCATTTTTTAACACATGGGAGTGGGGATTACTGCAGGTGCAATGGAAATTTTACTCTGGATTAGCTTTGAAAAGGAGGATACATATGGGGTCATCTATGATCATGGGCGTGACAGTTACTACTAAAATTAAAAACATAATATACTTTAAAACCAGAAATATGATAATAACTTTTGAATTTTGCTTAAACACATATCCATATATTAACTCAATCAACTCAATCAATCTTTATTTCATTCAAAATACAACAATACAATAACAGCAAAACAACACATTTGAATGAGGAGATGCTCAGAAGGCCAAAAAGGCCTGAACAAGCACCCCCTTAACCTTAGCCTAAGTTTCTTAATTTGTCTAATAAAATACAATTACATACATACAAACACAAGCACAAATAATAAATAATTATTATCAAACAAGTAACTTTTAGTCGCCAGATTAAAGCTATAATATCACAAAACACGTACCAGATATAGGTATCCCATGATGATAAACATCATAATGTTGGTTAGTCTGTCTGCACTGCAGTACAGCATCACATGTAAACAGTTTTGCAATACTCAATAGAGAATACATGAAGATAATCTCGCATGTGTCTAAACATCGAAGATGTATAAAAATCCAATGTATGCTTACATGTTATAGTACTACGTACGGTACATGGGATGTTATGGTTTGTGCAAATGGTTATCATAGCCACACTCATTACATTATATGCAATTGTGTATCGTCAGATTTGTGAGGCAAATTCGCCCAGCAATTTCCCTCTTTTTATTTCTTGAAACGTTATCCCACACCCACCCTCTAAATCTCGCCATGTGCATACTGCTGACATGACTATGCATTACTTATTATGCCCATAATAACTAAAGTCTTCGGCTTGGCTGCAGACATGACACGTAAATTCAATAGCACAGGACTGACCAAACGGATTTAGCGATTCTCTGGTGATAGCAGACATATCAATTGACCATTCAAGGTTGTTAACATGTTCGTAGCTTAGCCACTGGTGGAAGGGAGCTCTTCATATAACTGTTTACGACGTCTGTGAGAAATCACTGCTTTAATGTTAATGCATGCTTGTAATATATCTACCTTACCAAGTAAAAACTAAGCATATGCTGCAATTGACTTTGAGAGCAGGCTGATACATACATATGAGGCCAAAGATATTTGCCTCACAAATCAGAGCAATGTATTGCTGGTTTTTTTACGCAGATTTGTTTACTTTAGGTGCAGATGATTCCAAAATATATGTATCCCGAATAACCAGGTAGTGTCTGCTATGTGATGTATAGATACTGTGATTTTAAATTGGAGGGCCAATACATGTAGCCTATATGGTTTGACAATTCCTGTTGCTGAGGCCATTCACCGTCAATCAATTAAGCATTCATGGTATACATATTGAAGTAAATTAAACGCTAGCCTTTACCCTAACCCTATCGTACACAATATTATACCCTAACCTCAAGACTAGCACTTGCTTTATTAAAACCAGACTAACAAGATAGATAACAGGTGAATGAATAAATGTATTTAGTCATCAAGTAGCTAACAGGTGCTAGCTCAACTTGGTGCATTTGGTGTTATTACGATTAGCCACTTAATTACTGCAGGTACGGTAGTGAATTACGTAATCGACAACTGCTCTCCTTTTGTTTCAACACTATATGTTTGCCAGTATGCCTTTTCATTTTGGTACATAACATGTGTGTATTTATGTAACAAGACAGGACACGACTCAGCCGCCAAAAAACCGCTGAAACTAATGACTAGTGTTTGAAGAGTACTAAGATTGATCTTGCAGACACGAAATCGAATGTATTATTGTTTTGTCTGTAATTCAAATATATTCTAAACTTTTATATCCAAACGAGTCAACGAACCTGCAAGACACACGGAGAAGTGGTGAGAACATTTATAACCTCAAAATGTTTCATATTCTAAAAACATCAACATAAAAATCGTCATAACAAGTGGTCGTTAACGAAGGCTTTTAAACAATAGGCTCTCAACTGCAACAACAACCAAACAGCCCTACTTTGGATGAATACAGTCTCTGATCAACTTTAACATATCCTTTGAGATGCTTGTCAAAATATCAAGAAGCCATTGCCAAAATCTTCTCTAAAATTGAAAAGAGCATACGTTTCATCAAAATGATATAATTGAAGTGAGTATACATGACGGCCACGGTTAGATGAAAAGCAATATTATTTCCCAGGATAAAAATAGTCGCGGTCATATACCTAACTCTTACTTCTACAGTATACTACTATATACATCACAAAGAGCTAACAATGAACGTCGGTATTATACGTAGAGATTTTTCTCAGGATTTTTTCCGTATTTCAAAATATGTTTGCATAATAAACTACAAGTACAAACTGTAATCAGCACAAAAAAGAGCAAACTTATTCTCCTTTGTATTGAGTATAGATGGTCCACCTGTTGTCGTAGAATCAGATGATGACGTTGATGATGTAAATAATGATACACACAAGGATGAAAATGTGGTACATGCAATGTCTGGTAAAAGATCTCTATATTGTGGTCACCCTGTGCTTGGAAAATAAACCCTGCTTGCGCATATTGCTTTTAAGCTGACAAAAAAGTGCACAATCTCCCCATAGTCCTAATAAAACCTGGGCTAATGTTTGCAGTTTTTTAGCCTATTACATATGCATCAGATTGAACTTCTTTGGCACACGCTGTACAGGTATTCAAAGCCAATATCTAAATAATTACATTCCCTGTACTATAGCAGTCAAAATTAACCGACGTGTATTAAATCATCACATAATCGCGAAAGGGTTCGTAGATTGGGTCATTTACCTTTCCAGTGTCCTTACTCTTTGCTATATTACATGTGTATTCCCACAAGTAAACAGACTTTATAATTTTCTAAACTATTTAATAATTTATTGAGTCTCAAGAACCACTGAATAAAACCTGAGCATCTTAGGACTCATTTGAATTTAATTTTACATTTCATATATGGCCATGGAAATGCAAAATTCCAATATTTTTTACAATTTTATTAAAGAAAAGGATCTTACTTTGTACTTGATGTCTGCATCGCCCATTCAGCATATAGAGGGATAATTGACATCCTGAAAAATGTTGTCAGAGAACTACCCAACTGTAATGTACGTGTAGCTGTGCATTATTGATTCCTAATGCTGTATATAGCTCTACAAGTCGCATACGGTAACTCAATAGGGCGAGATTGATGGGAAAGATAAACAAATACGCAGGAGACGTGAACTTTGTGAAGACGTTATTGAAGGAAAATAAGATTTCATATAAACGCGATTCTCAAATGATGAAGATGGGTTGAAGGAGATGCTTTAGATTTACAGTTCGATATTTCAATTTTCTTGGAACGGATTTATTATATTTAGATTAGAGCGATATTTGTTTGGTCCGGAAAAAGTCATTGGGTCAATTTTTTAACACATGGGAGTGGAGATTACTGCAGGTGCAATGGAAATTTTACTCTGGATTAACTTTGAAAGAGAGAGGATTCACATGGGAAAATAATAATAATTCTACCGAAGCCTGTATTATCATAAGCGTGGCAGTCACAAGTAAGACTACAATTGAAATATGCAAGTCAGAAATATGAACGCAACTTCCGGATTAAAAAAATACATATCCATTAATCATTGTCATAAAAGTAATATTTCAGTCGCCACATTTGAGTTATAATAGCACAAAATACATATCAAATATTGGTATTGCTTAATATTACATCATCGTCGTCTGGAGTGTACCATCCCATTGATTACGCCGTAAAGAATATATGAAAAATAATCTCTTATGTGTCTTAACATGGAATGCTATACAAAATCCAATGTTCCTTTGTATGGCTAGTGCAAGTGGGTCCTTTCTGCAATAGCTGCCCAGTAGATAATTTCTGCCTTCTATATTGTACACATCTAAAAACATGCCATCTGGCAGCTATTCAGATGAGGCCTTCTTGCACTACCCCTTCGAGAACATCTTCTAGTACCTACGGATGGTACATCGATAATATGGTTTGTGTAAAAGGTTCTTGTAGCCACAATCATAATAAGCAAATTGTGTATCGTCAGATTTGTTAGGCAAATGCGCCTCATTTTATTTCCTGAAACGTTGTACTTAAATCCCATCCATATACCCTCTAACCTCGCAATGTGCAATATAGCTAACATGACTATGCATTACCTATTACGCCCATAATAACTAAAGTCTTAGGCTTGGCTGCAGACATGACACGTAATTTCAATAGCACAGGACTGACCAAACGGATTTAGCGATTCTCTGGTGATAGCAGACATATCAATTGACCATTGAAGGTTGTTAACATGTTCGTAGCGTAGCCACTGGTGGAAGGTAGCTCTTCGTATGCAAAGTCAATAAGAAATCGCCTCTTTAATGTTAATAAATGTATGTTGCAATATAAGCAACAACGTAGTATCAGTTTTGTGCATTACAAGTAGATAAGCTCAGAGAGCAGACTAGTACAAGAAATACAAATAACGCATATTTGCATCACAAAATCAAAGCACTCTATTGCTATGTTTACTTTGGGTGCAGCAGATGATTCTCCCGAGCAAGCAGGCAGTATCTGCTATGTGATATATCTATAGATACTTCATCCTTACTTGGGAGGGTCAATACATGTTTATGCTTCGACTATAATACCTGTTGCTGAGGCCATTCACCAATGTTTACTGACAATCAATTTAGCATTCAGGATATACACATCGAAGTAACTTTAACGTTAGTTGGTTAGCCGTTACTCTAACCTTAACGTTCAACCTTTCATACTCTAACCTCAACTCAACTCTGGCACTAACTTTACTAAAACCCGCAGAATAAGATAGAGAACAAGTGCTTGTTGAACTTAGTGCAATGGGGCATATCCAGTTGAAATCCACACACCTCCTATTGGCAGACATAATCTCCCACACAGGGGGTGTAGATTTCAAATGGAGTCACCCATTCAGGAAACCCCATTTAAAAGTCACAATCCATGCGTGGAAGATTAAGGTCATGTCTTTGATTGGGGTGTATGGATTTCAACTGGAATAGCCCAATTGATTGGCGTTATTGAGATCAGGTACGGTAGTGAACGTGTGTTGTCTTTTTGTTTCAAAACTATATTTTGAGCCATTTTGCTGTGAGCCTTTTATCTTTGGGTACACAATGTGATATTTGGGTAATAATGTACTGAAAGGTAACAGGACACGGCTCAATCGCCAAAAAAGCGCTAGATAACTAATGATTAGTGTTTGGTATCAGGATTCATATTGCAGACGCATTAGTGTTTGTTCGTAATTCAAACGTACACAAATTCAGCGAGTCCATGTATCTGTCAATGTTCTTTAGAACATTTATTACCTCATAGTTTTTCAACTTCTAAAAACATCAACATACAAATCGTCATATCAAGTGGTCGTTAGCGGAGGTTGTTAAACAATAGGCTCTCAACTGCAACAACAACTATACAGTCCCACTTAGGATGAATACCATCTTTGATCAACTTAAACATATCCTTTGAGATGCTTGTCAAAATATGAAGAAGCCTTTGCCAAAATCTTCTCTTAAATTTGCAAAAGCATACATACGATTCATCAAACATAGTATAATTGAAGTGAGTATACATGACGGCCACGGTTAGATGAAAAGCAATATTATTTTCCAGAGTAAAAATAGTAGCGGTCATTTACCTACCTTACTACTGCATTACAAAGAGCTAATATGTATAGAGATTCATCCCGTATTTCATGAAAATTATTATTACACAGCTACTATAAAAATGAAGATTAGCTTTGATTTTGGCTAATGCCCGCTAATACCAAGTGCAAATGATCATTGCCCCTGAAGGGTATAGTTATAAGAAATTATAAAATTGTCAAAAAAATTATCATTTTTATTTCCAAGATCATATCTAAATAAGCATGCCAAATGCGTACAAACATGCCTAGTATTGATCCGTTGACTCTAGAGGGAGCACTATTTAATTTGCGAATTGCATTTGAATTCGACTTCTGTTACTATTGAAGTCCGTATAGAGTAACGCACTAACCATTACATGTATTATTCATTGGGAATCTCGTGGGATATCATAGCCTTGTATATCAATTCAATAGAAAGAGAATGGCCGAATAGATATACTATTCGCCAGAGGATAAAGAAAATAAAAGAATTGGGAGTGCTGTCCATTGAAAGAGAGACTTTGTCGAGGGTCTGATGCAAATAATGTGTGAGCTGTATGTAACATTGAACTATATTGTAGTAGGTCAGCATATTCTTTCAAGACGAGTTCATTCTTTGAAGAAACCCGACTGATTAAGACGGACGAAACGTCAACTGCTGAATTTAACAATGTTTTCCACGTGTTTAATGAACTGGGTGCAAAATAACAAATTTACCGTCTATAGCAATTACAAATGTGCGACAACTTGAATTACATTGCTCGTGCAAATTATTATGTAGGGTTCAAAAAATCGTTATGTTTTGACAACTAAAAGAAGATTTTGATATGGTTCAGCGGCACAAAAACGTATGTCCATTGCTGCCGTGTGTCTGATTGCTTGTTATACAAGAACTCACCCATTGCTATATTCCCTATACGAGTGTATTTTTGCACTATGCTTGGGTAATCATACACACAACAGCTATTAAATGGACATACGTCTTTGTGCCGCGAAGAAATCGATATTATTCAATGTGAAATACATAGGAATATTTATTGGTCGTGTTCCATCTATCACCCCTTCTCCCCGGATCTGGATTAAAACTTTGCATCGGACTGTATAGGAAAAGTACAGTTTTATTCATTCTTTTCGGTTTGACAATTTTGATATATTAGGCTGCTGTATCAGATTCTATACACGTTCCCATTCACTATAACAGCAATATTTCAGTGTCAGAGGGAGGTTGAAGAATAGCCACAGAATAGCCAAGTTCTGACAACACTCCGACCGACAGAATAAGAAGATGACAGATAATGCACAATATACAGGCATGTCAGCTTAGCCTTGTCTCGCTTGCAAACAGGTTTATGGATGCTGAAGAAAATTAGCTTCGTGATGATTTTGTAATTTAATAAATATGTTAGCGACGCGACTGTGGGCCCATGTTGGTTGCAGAAAGCTAGAACCATATGTCTTTTATTTGAAAGAAATTGCTGTCTGAGAGAGGTATCATTTAAGTTGCAGACAAAAAGAGTCATGATCCATGTCGGTTGCGTCTAGATTTAAACGCAATTACACAAAGTACCCTGTAATCGGGTGATATACGGTATTGTTTGCTAGTCTAGATCTCTTGGGAAATCGAAAGTTGCTTTGTAAAAGATTATATAAAAAAATGAGTAAAAATATAGTTATGAGGATCGAGGACCCATTACAAAGTGTGAAACAAATTATCAATGGAGCAAATGATTCGTAATATCTACTAGAATTTTCTATTCTGATGATGAATATGCTCATAGTGCAAGGGAGAACATTAGCATGTCTACAAAATACTGTAACAAGCCTAGATTTACATTACAAAATTACAAAAAGCTATATGTGACCTTGCTTGACATTCCTGTAGAAAAATAGCATTGTCTCCTGTCAAAAACAGTCTGTTAACAATGCCTATATTTCGCAGATATTTTTTGGCAAAATACTTAAAAATTATCAAACATAAAGAGCATGCATGCTGTGATAAACTATGGTGACACATTTTCAATGATTTTCAACTATTTTGCTACAATTTGTAAAAGCTGATTGGATATATGCTCCTGGCCTGTGCTCACATCCGCCCATAGAGGGCTGATAGGAAGAACATCAAGATAGAAACGGAACATAGAGACATGCATAGAATAAAAATAAATGAGAATTCAGCTTTCAAAAATTAATGTGGTTCAATGACTGCATTGACCTAGACTGACTTTTTTTATTTCATGGCCCAGGGAATATGAAATCTCCGTAAATTACCCTGGATATCTATGAGCGTTTTTGCTAGAAAATAGATAAGCAATTTCGTTTATCTTGAATAGACATCAATTCCCGACAGGAGACAACCTATTTTTTCTACAGAGGTGTCATCCAATGTCATCTAACGTTTCGTACATAAATGTGAAGCTTTGCTTCTTTCTTTGGATTTTTTATGAAAACCTCAAACCCAACAGGATACTTGATCTATACGTCATCAAGGCTGCCACTCATTTCAAACATTAAATTCAGGTTTCTCTTTAAAAGACGATAATCTTGTTTATCAGCCATTTCATACAAACAAAGTGGTAAAGGAAGATATCAAATCCACAGAAAGAGTATGCAATTGAACAAAAGAGTATAAAACTATAGCGAAGCAAATGAACGACAGGTGCAATTAAAAGCACAGTCAAGGGAGATTCAAGTCGACAGAGAGACAACCAACATTTTAACAAGGACTACTGCCGTTATAATAAAGATTAATCAAGGTTAATTAACACTATTTAATCAGCAAGTACAATATGACAAGTACGGGGCTAAAAGAAACTACGTAAGTTAGTTTAACGGTTTGTACTTGAAAGATTGCACTTTGCTGTGCCCATTACCGATAACGTGAGGAGAATCCTTTATAAATAAGTAAATGCAATGTCTCAATTTTCTAGTACGACTCCGACTCTCAAGCTGCTCTAGTGTTACAGATTCAGAGTTCTTTATAAAATGTCATGCTTGTCATGGATTATTACTGTTATGGCTGTATATTCCATCTTAAACTATAACGCAGCAATAATAATATTTTAGTCTCCATATTTCCTCCTCAATATGGCGAAGTTCATTGTATTGTATCAGACATTGCTTTCAAAGATATTCAGTATCCGTTTGACCTTCAAGGTATAATACCAATTGATTAAGGCAAGTTCCTGTATCCATAGGCTTTCTCCTTTAACCAAACATATGTTGACGTGTAAACACTCGTTAAAGCAGAGTAATTAACAGCTGTCACCAGAAAGATTTAAGCTAAAGGTATTTTCAGGCTGAAGGAAAGTTTAGGAAAACAATGAGAAAACACCAGTAAATGAAACAAAAACAAATTAGTTTTGAAAAAAAACTAGTCTTGAGGGTTTTTACACTGCCGATGCCGTTTGAAGATTGTTCCATATTTTTGGTACGGCAATTAAGGAATGGTTATCAGCGGTAGAAAAACGTGACTTTGGACAAATGTTTATGCTTAACCATATGCTCAGTATCGCTTGACGAGCGTAAATATTCCCTATTATAAAGTTGATAGTGTTTAGTTGATTTAGAATTTCCCCAGATCAATGACGGAGCAAGGTACCCAGGTAATAGTTAATATTGTAGGCACAAGCATTCTTACATTTTGGATATTACGCTTTACATCTCACTTCCGGCGCCGATCCAATATGGTGGACATGCTGAATTCTGCTGAGTATTCAAATGCTGATTTCTCGGCGATTTTCCATTTCATTTATGGAATATTTCAGATAGTTTCACCACTTTTCACACACTACATTTGGTGTATAATTATACTTTTATCAGTTGGTATCCTTCCATAATTTGAATTAAGATTAAAATTAAGATTAAGATGTAGCAGTAAGACATTTGTTGTCTCAGCAATGGCATGGGCATAGTGTCAGGTAGCGTAAAAACTACTTAAGATGTAATTTAGATGTGCATATAGATGTTCTTACCTCGTGAATGTAGACATTGCATATCTATATAATCATTTGCCTGTGCACAACATTCATAGTTACATTTTGTTCATTCTGCGACACTCTTTGAACTTGAAGTTGTATGGGGTATATTTAAATGTAAATTTTGCATTCTAATTTTCACCGTATTTGAATCTGACTTGTGTTCATGATGAAAATTATATTTTAAAAATCAATCTAATCAATCAGAATTATCAAATTTCACATGAATATACACCACGTTCAGGCAACATGGCTGACGGTATAGCGGATTATCTTCAAATATAATCACAGTAAAACAAGTCTATGCTGATCTCAAACTGTGTAGACAATTTAACAGTGCTTATGTATACACGCCCTACTTCTAAACATGACGTTTGATGTTCTTAACATTTTCTTGAGATAAGCCTCCGGGTTGCATTTAGCGTAGGAGGAAGAAAATAAGATGTGTCACTGTTGTTTTTTCCTTACATAGGTCAAAGGTCACAGTATAATGGTGAATACGTAATTATTTGCAACACCGATGATATAATGAGGCGATAGAAGTTTAGATGTTGTTAAAACGTTGAATGTGTAACGTCATGATCTATATACAAACATTTAGTTTAACGTAAAATAAACTGAGATTGACCATTGATTTACGGACCTAAATACCTACCATTCTCTTTACATCTCTGACCTTGGCTCTTGACCCTTATTCTAATACAACATTGACCCACACTCTTACTATACAAATCTAATCAAACCCGAATCCGTAACTGTATAATATATTTATAACCATTAACCATAGCAATCGTTTTTACCATAATCTTTACTTTTACCATGCCCGTAACTAATCTGTCAGTATTCGATCTCTTTCCTATAGTTCTAAATGCAATTCTTGATTCCATACTTACTAAACCTACAACCCCTTACCATAGTGTGATAAGATATCAATCAAAATTCAATTTCTGTGCACGTAATCTAGGCGAAACCTACAACTGAAGCACAGTACTTCCTAAGGTACCTGTATAGTACCTACTACATCAAAGAAAGTAATTACTCAAAAATGAGTGCATCTGTGTAATTCTATATCAATCTTTTCTTCTCTTGATTTCTATCACCTATACAGATCCATGCGCAACAAAAGCATGCCAGAAGGGGAGTAACTGTAGGGTAAACGCCCTCGGAGAAGCGGAGTGCGTGTGTAAAACAGTGTGTAAATCAAGTCACCGTCCCGTTTGTGGCTCAGATGGTGTGATTTACGATAACCATTGCGAACTACACAGAGCAGCCTGCCTGAAACAACAGAAGATTTCCATTACTCATGATTCAGAGTGTTTTATTAAAGATAGTAAGTTGAATATAACAACAGCAGTCAGATAAAAAAATATGAAATATTCATCACCCGATGAATATTTATGAGCAAAAGTACATTGAAAATTAATATGTATTATTTTCTTACGGTATCGTAAGTGGAGACATTAAAGTAGCGGAAGACATTAGTGGAATGATGTAATACAATAGGAGTACACATTAGAGAGGTGAGAATGTGTAACTTAAGAGTGTAAATGTCTCGTCATGTGTGTAAATTTGATTATATAATGGCTGTAGAAAGATGACTTTTCAACACAAGGGTATTTTTGTTGCAGACAGATTGAAAGTAGCAACATTATTTTGATATTGAAATATAACATTCAGATAGCATCATATTTGAAAGATCGAAACATGATATTATGATTATTTCATTTCAATGTCGAGGTAGCCAAGAAATAAGGACTTCAGAAACTTCACTGCTCGGCTGTGTAATCTCAGATGGTTGACTTAAAGAATAAGTGGATTCATTTACGGGGGAAAAGTAAACAAGAAAAAGAAAATGTAAATATATAACAAATCAAGGACTGATCTTTTTTATTCACGAGGCCAGGCGAGGTATTAAATTAATCATTGAATTAATTAAGCCTTGATATGATTAACCTCTGTGAGATAATTAAACTCATGCTTTGCTCTCTCCTTGTGTAATTTTAGCAGCCGACGGATGTAATGAAGATGAACTGGAGGATTTCAAGTACGCCCTCATCGGCCATTATCGCGCTCAATTCAACAGTCCATTTGAAGCAGAAGATCCAATGTTACCGCCATGTAAGTATGGAGCCATTCTGACAATTTTCACCCACCACTGCCAAGAGAACACTGGGATTTCTCATAATCCGTTCCCCTTAATACTATAACAATATTGCATGTGAAGTGTCATTATTAATATGTCAAAAGATGAACGTCAAAATCTCAAAGATGAAAAGATAATCCCAATTCTTAGATGCAAACCCTAAATTGGTAACAATTACGATGTTATATTCATGTAAGTACAGATTATTTGTACAAATGAAGAGATCGTTTCCAAACCAGGTTAAGTCCACAAACACACGTTTCTGATTTACCTGTGCGATATTGCAATGGGTTGTGATGCTATAAGTATAGTAATTTCAGTAGCAAACAGTTGAAGGATGCACAGTAACAATACTGTGTGAAGCCTTTGGTTCCCAAATGAGAACAATAGTCTGCATATTGTTAAGCAGCATTGTTGTGGTAAATAATGGCATGTTGATGGTACAACTCATTGTTGCTAATGTCAAACTTGTCAAAGTAATTGTGATTGTATCACACAAGTAAACGAGAAACATGTGATTGTGGACTTTGAAACAAGCTCTTCAAATACTGAAATGAAGAGATATTAATATGGATTTTATTGTCATTTTCAAAAGATATTTGATTTTTCAAACGCTTTATTCATTTTTAATATTGCAGCAAGTAAAAAATATGTGGTTAGTTTAATCTTGAACCACTACGACTCAACGAAGACGACTTATTGACAGCTCGTGAGATATACGACGCCATCAATCTGGATAAGATCAAGGCTTTGTCTGACAAGTGTTCGTTTTTTGACATTCTGCGCATCTATGATGCTAATAGCGATAAGATGATGAATGCGGACGAGATGTATGATGCGTTTGGTAAGTACAGTATAATATTGTATCTGCTGTTATATCTTGCTTTATTCAGCATACAAGCAAAAACAAGAATATAGTATACCGTATAGGCCTATACCTTATATATCAAAAGGTTTACGAAGATTGTGTAATAGTACACAGGCACATTGGCACAATGAGACAATAATAGTATTAGATATGAAAGCAACTATAGTTGTAGCTGGCTCTGCTAACTCTGTCAAAACAGGCAAAAATAGGAAATACATCTCTTTTGTCCGTTTGTCTGACCTATGCGAAACTATATTAAAAAAATAGATCTGAACAAAGCTGGACAAGCTGGTCAGTAAATTAAAATGTTTCAGAGGAAGTTGTGGCTCTGAAAAGAGCCGCGCACGATAAATAGGCTCTTTTTACCGAAAGGAAATAATTAACCCCGAATAATAGCTTTTAAAAAGTGAATTAAATACTATTTGAAACAAGTACTTCAGAAATCCCTGACATTTTATTTCAATTTATCTATAGCCATCAGGACAGTGAAGCTGCTAGACAGTTTACGAGAACGCGTGACAGTCGCTAACGCTGGTGAAAGCGTAGCCTTAGCGTGTGACATAGAAATTGATGATAAAGGGGATATTGTCTGGGAAAGGAACGGAGTCTTACTGTCAGATGTGGTCGACTTGGACGGGATTAAGGTAATTGTTGCATATCATTCAATCTTCATTTTTGTCGTGTCGATCTATTTCTTTTTTCCCCAATAGTCACATTGTGCCTGCCTCAGTAAATTGTGTATTAAATTGGGTGAACTGTAATTGCCGATTGCTGTGATTATGTGACAGTGCAACTTGGTCTGGAGGCATACTTTGTTAACAACCTCCCCTGTAGATATCATTTTAAGAAAATCGTATTTACTTTTGCAAATTATTTCAAAGGTGAAGGCACCTCTTTGCTGCAAAGCAATTTATTTTATCTTAACATATTTTTAAATTAGTATTTTTTTATCAGGTTCTTTTATCTACGCTTTAATAAGGAAGAATGCTCAATGCTACAATCTTTTAAACACATGTGAATCACATACGCGTTAGCACCTTTCCACAGTATCGAAAGTACTTTGCTTCAAAACGACGCTTTACAGTTAAGATGTGATGAACGTTCTGTATAAACAAACCATTTTCTCGCCTTTTGTAATTACGGATTGATGAAAACCTAACACTTCACATGTTTCCTACAACTCAAGCTGTCTTCTTTTCCCTTTTAATTTTAGTTGTATGGTGAATTCGGCGACGGCGCATTACATTTCACTAGAGTAGCTGTGATGCATACAGGAACTTATTTGTGTTATGCGGAAGGATATTCAGAAATTAAGCAGAGTCATTCACTTGAAGTACACGGTAATCGATCATCAATGCATATTTTAAAACACATTTGTTTCACCTTTGCTGGAAATATTTCCTGGCATTTGATGGACATGACGGAAAACGGAAAATGTATATTATCTCTTGCATGTTTCACAATGTTTTCATTATAAAATTTCATTTATTTCACAATATTCATCATCATCCATAAACAAATAAAATCCAAAATTATCAAACTCCTATTGTAAACAGCAAGATGTGCAAGCAAGATGTGCATCCAGGATCGCAACTATTAATGATTTTCTTAAAGTTTGTGAGGTGATTGTTTTCTTTTCAATTTTTACACGTTTTGGTTTTAATCGTTTATTCCCTTTCAGTTGCCCCTACGGTAGACGTCTGCCCAAGGTCTCAGCTTCGGTCACTCGAGAGTGAAGCCACGCTTCAATGTTATGCCCAGGGTGTACCACAACCTTCAAAAGTTTGGAAAAAGAGTGAATCTGTCTTAAGTGCAACTGATAAATTACACATAGAGGGTAAGTTTTGCCCCTTCCAATTGCATGTATAATGTGCTTCGGGGAGTTTGCGTGGAAGGTTCTTGGACATGGAAGGGGGCATTCGGGAAAATGTTCGCCTTTTTTATCAACCCCTCTCAAATACACTCCCTCCGGGAAATATTTGGCTCGACAATTGGGTATGTTTTGGTGGGCCGTGAATGATATGCTTGGATTCAATAATCTGCTAATCAACATGATCAATGTACAATATACTTTGTCCATTTCTTGAAGAAGTGTCAAGCATTTTTACCATTTCCTTCTGTCGACTTCATGTTATCAACTGCACACAAAGAGTTACCCGGGCTTTTCTAATGGAAAAGTACATATCTTATTACACGTTGCTGCCTAAAGAGTAAAGATGCGGTTTCAAATAACTTGAACGTTTTTATAAATAAATTTGAGCAAACCGTATAGAAATCCTCTCCACGAATTTATATAGATTTCTTTATTTAAGCACAAGTCAACACGTTGAAGAAACAATATGTTGACGTTCTTAGTAATTCAAGACCATAAGACTACACTCAAAGAGCTCACGTAATTCATTTTTTGAATTACTGGGAAGATAATCACTTTGCCTGTGAATACATACATCAAAGCAAATTGAATTGGAATGCAATAAGCACATGTTGGCGGCGAAAATGTATTACAGGTAAATCGATGCATGTTTTGGTTAGGTCGCTTGGGGAATATGCCAATGCGTAAATCTTAGCACTTTTCGCGCGCAAATCATACGTGTCGTCTGCTTATGTTAAGCTTTCCCCGTTATTAGCATAGACTGTAGTTTGTACAATCCACGTTTTTACTTACAAATCTGCACATTATGAAGAATACAAACTAATATTGTTTCAATTATGGACTGATTGAATCATGCAAGAAATTAGTTGTTTAATTTAAAGCAGATTGTCTCTTCTATGGTAATTGGTTATTTAGTTTATACCAGACTGTCTCTTCTATGGTGATCAATTGAGTAAATGGTTTCTGTTACCTAAACATAATTGATGACAAAAGCTTAGCAATTGATCAAACATGGCTTATATATATATATATACTCATACACAAACATAATTACAATGCATTAAGTTTGATTACAGCAGCAGGTAGAATGGCAATTCCCGTATCATTAAACATTCAGGTTCCAGCAAAATCCAAGCAGAGCGATTTGTGAACAAAATTAGGTATGTTGCGATTTCAATTACATTTACCTCACTGTCAAAATTAATGATATTTGTTTTGCTGCAGACGGCAACACAACTCTTCGCATTGAGTCAATGGATTACCCCGATACAGGCATCTACAAATGTCTTGCATCGAATGTAGCCGCTGAGCACGAAGCAACCGCCTCACTCTTCATACAACAAAATTATCACGGTAAGTTAGCAAGGCACGGTAAATTAATAACACTATCAAACAATAAAATATAACCAAATAGCAAATCATGTGTGTTATCTATAGGTATAAAACCAAAAAAACGTTGGATTATACCTTCAATTGCTTATCTACATTCAAAACTTGTTGGCACATTTCGAATAACATGTAAATTACTGCTCATTCCCCCATGTTCCCCCATTCTATATTTAAAAAAACATGCTGTCAACATGCAATGCAATTCATTATGAACTCGCTTGCACATTTAAGATTTTTAGACAGTGCCCATCAGAAAGTTTTACGTAAATCGTCCAAATTTTCCTCCCATTAATATAATGTATAAATACCTATTTCAATTCCTTTACAAAATAACCATTCATCACTACTAATTACCATTAATTGATATCTTAAACTTGGAATGTCTTAGATATATAGAGCTACAGTCATAATCTCAAGATAACAGGAGGCAAATGATGTCTTAATCTCAACTATATAAATATTTCATTTTATATAAGGAGGGAAAGTTGACACAGCACTGGCATCAGTAAGGCTACAAGCTATTTACAATGAGGAGCCACATAGAACTCTTTCACGTCTGAAATTAGTGCCTTCAGTAACCTCCTCATTTATATCTCCCTCAATTTGTCTTATCATTTCCTACATTCAGTATTATTTGTATCCGTGTTTTCATCTTCCCATTTGATTTCTGATCATCATTTTACCCCGGACATTTTATTTACATATACGCTAAATCCGTGTCAACATTATTTTGGTATTTTATTATTTTATTTGTTTTCCTCGAACCTCACAACACATTGCATTCAAAATATATAGAGGTGTCATGTAAGTATTACCATGTAACAGATACAATTTTCTTCCGGGCTCTCTGCATAATTAATCACTGTCTGGTGCCCTATTTTATTTCCATTGTAATACTCTCTTGACCTACTTATATCCAGATAAAATGAAATTAGCGGACCCACAGGTTTTGCCACGACAAGTGCTCACATGTCAAACGCCTCAATTATCACCAATTGATATCAGATATTTTCTGTGGAACACGTTTCATATTTGCAAATAGGACGTGTTGTATCATCTCTTACAGGTATGGATCACGGCCCACTCCATGTTTACTACGTATTCCATAAGGACGGCATAAATATCTTCGACCCCGATAACTGTGGGTTCAGACATTCCATTCCGGCTTCACATCCTCTTCCGGATCTTCCGGGGACTTTGTGTTCGGAGACTAGCGCGTCAGGGGAAGAGAAGAAAGGATGCTCGTGGGGCGACGCTGTCAATGTGAAAGGACGATATGTTTATGCAACACAGCCAGGTCAAAATAGGATAATTATTATTGATGCTAGGTTACAACAGATTCACGAGGTTTGTAGACATTATAGTAGAAGCACATAATGTAAAAGTAGACATTAATCAGTAGAACTAGAACTACACTACAGGATACCTGCACAGGTACATCGTCACCAAGGTACTTGGCTGGTACTGTGCAGTACCAGGGGAGTACCACTGCTGGTGATCCTGTGCAGTAACAGCATTGGTACTATGTATGCACCAGTCAGGTACCTTGGAGATGGTGTACCTGTGCAGGCGGCCGCAATAAGAATTGTGTAGTGTACATTATAGCATGCTAGTAATGATGCCATACAAAACATTCATGTCGGGAGTGTATTGATCACCTGCGAGCGAACACGGGACCTTTCCTTCTTGAATAAATAATCAAAGGACTTTGATACTAAGGTATGATAATAGTATAAATTTGTGTGTATTTCCAATATATACAGCGTGTCCCAAAAGTAACTTAACATTGTGAATTGGTCATATCTCAAATATTTCCTACTTCATACCAAAATGGAGAACATATTCATATAGATTGATCTTTTAGAATTATTCTGATACCAAAAACAGCATTAATGATTACCCTTTGACCTTACTGTGCGACTGTACATATGTGTGTATCAAACCCACAAAAGCAAGCTCATGTGTTCTTTGTTCAAGAACATGAATGATGTGCTTCCCTGAATAATAGAGTTGGTTCACTCACTGCGCACGCTACATTTATGTATGAACATTCATGGATTACATGGCTTAGCGTAAGCGTGACTGCTGTTTTAGATTATAATTAGGATATATTGACAATATTAAACTTTACTTTAAAACAGTTGAAGTGAAGATGAATTTCCTATAGATCAACGGATTCAGGTCGTATGGTTCTTTGCCGAGACAAAGTCGGACAAACTCACTGAAGCAATGTTTAAGGAACAGTTTAATGTAATTATGCACTACCCAGCCGAAATACAATCCAGCAACTAGTGCTGAAATTCCTATCAACGATCTGTTCATGATCTACTTCGGGCAGGACGTGGAAGAACAGAAAGATCGGCTACAAACATTGATGTCATACGAATAGCGGTGGCGAAAAGCCCAAGGCGATCAGTACGTCGACTTTCAACGTTCATCGAATCCTCAGAAAAGATCTTAAGTAGTTTCCATATAAAACCCAGATAAAACAGAAAGTGAAGATTACGCATTGAAAACAAACAAACAAACAATCAAACACAGCCAAATTAAACAAAACAGCTTTTAAAATGATAACACGTTATATCGTGTTCACGTCTCAAATTACGAGTCTTATTTTGCGTTTATAAAAGTGGGTTTGACGGTACGATAGATATCCATTAATTTCATGCCAAAGGGTCATGACCACATAGGCATGTTTGGTATCATAACATTTCTAAAAGAATTATCTATATACTGTGCAATTTTTGTAACAACACTATTAACCCAACGCAAGTTATGGCAAATTCACAATGTTAAGGGACTTTTGGGACACCCGGTACAAAGAAATAATTCTAGATTACCGGCATCCAACGACTGTGCTCTCGGTTAATAATACTGGGAGTATCAGCCAAGGTTGTCGTATCGCTCCATCTTATTTGCTGTTACTGTTGATGTTTTTGCCTGTAACCTAAACACCGTTCGTATGGTGAGGAACGTTTGTCACTTCTTGGGGAAAAGCTTTGAATCTGAATTGATAATACATGTACATCTATGACGATTAAAATGGATTGTTACTTCTGCCCTAAATTACAATCCATTCTATTAGCCAACATTAATCATAATTACTACCGAATATATTCCCCAACCTACGCGAAGTTACATCTATATATTTGTTTCATGCATATACAGGTCATTCGCCTGGATAACGTACCAGTTTCCCTGAATTACATTCCCTACCTCGACGCAGTGTGGATGCTGTGTAGTGCTATTGATGACCATGAAGGAGAGCATACAATCCAGGTAAGTCAATTAAGTTACGATCCGATCAGTTTGAAGAGATTTGTTTTACTCTCATCCTATCAATTAATGCATGCTTTCAAACCTCTTTAGCAGTTTCCATCAACACACCCAAGGGAAGGCGTCAGGGGCTCAAACACCCCGAGTTTTAAACCAAATACAATTCATTTGAGGCACATTTGTCCTCAGGTGAGCTCCAAGCGCCCTGTCAGCTGAATGTTTCTGGACTACCAAGCTTAAACAAAATATACGGAGTCGTCAATATGGGAAGAACTGAATAATACAGATCCATAACAAGTTTAAGACTGCTCTAAATGTGCATATCAAAGTATTTTGAAGGCAACGACGGGATCTGTATTATCCCATATTTGCAAATTCATACACGTTGTTTAAACTTGGTAGTGATCTGTATTATTCAGTTCTTCCTATATATATTTACGACTCCAAACATTGTGCTTAAGCTTGGAAGTAATCTGTATTATTCAATCTTCCCATATCAACACATTGACGAACATACATTTTGTTTAAGCTTGGTAATGTTCTGTATTATCTAGTTCTTCCTATATTGGCAACTCCATACATTTTGTTGTAGCGATCTGTATTATACGGTTCTTCCCATATTGACGACTCCATACATTTTGCGTAAGCTTGGTAGTGATCTGTATTATAGAGTTCTTCCCATATTGACGACTCCATACATTTTGTGTAAGCTTGGTAGGGATCTGTATTATTCAGTTCTTCCCATAATGACGACTCCATACATTTTGTTTAAGCTTGGTAGGGATCTGTATTATTCAGTTCTTCCCATTTTGACGACTCCATGCATTTGGTTTAAGCTTGGTAGTGATCTGTATTATTCAGTTCTTCCCATATTGACGACTCCATACATTTTGTTAAAGCTTGGTAGGGATCTGCATTATTCAGTTCTTCCCATATTGACGACTCCATACATTTTGTTAAAGCTTGGTAGGGATCTGCATTATTCAGTTCTTCCCATATTGACGACTCCATACATATTGTTAAAGCTTGGTAGGAATCTGTATTATTCAGTTCTTCCCATGTTGACGACTCCATACGTTTGGTTTAAGCTTGGTAATGTTCTGCATTATTCAGTTCTTTCCATGTTGACGACTCCATACATTTGGTTTAGGCTTAGTAGTGATCTGTATTATTCAGTTTTTCCCATATTGACGACTCCATAGATTTGGGTTAAGCTTGGTAGTGATCTGTAATATTCAGTTCTTCCCATATTAATGACTCCATACATTTTGTTTTGAAACAGGTCATTCAGAAAGCAAGTAAAACCATTCCACGTCACTCATCGATACATACACAACCGATACAGAATAGAATAGATTTGGTACAGGCAATCTTTATACCTCAGGCACAAATTGCAAATGAAGGTGAGTATTCATGATAACGACGGAGAGCGATCGGGCTGATCTGATGATGATGATGATGATGATGATGATGATGATGATGATGATGATGATGATGATGATGATGATCGCTGAAAGAATGCAAATTAAAATCAAGTTAATTGAGTGTGTAGTTCCAATACATTAAAAGACAATCTGAAAACTTATTTCCAGGGAGTGTTACCGAATTTCATTGTTTGAATCTTATAAACACATTTTGAACCATGTTCGGACTTCACAACATTTTTACCTGTCTTAACTGAATATCTAATCATCTGTATTCTTATTGATCTCACCCAGGCGAATACAGGTTTGGTTACGTTATCCACAGTGAAGTAATGGGTATCTCGAAAATCAACTTAGCCGAAATGAAACCAGCATCAGATATCGATCTCACCCAACACAACTGCCATCCAGATGCAGTTGCTTTTATTTCCGTCAGAGGATATGTCATCGTCAGTTGTAAACAAACTGAAGATGCCCTTGGAAAGCAAGTCATCTTAGATTACATCAGTGATGCTGTGATACACGTGCATGACAACGTCAAAGGCATTCCGTATGTATCACCAGACGGCAGATTCATTGTCAGCAGTGACAACGCTCATGGATATATTTATGTGCAGAAGGTTTCACCAACCGGAGCTATTAAAACAGCTTTTGAAGTCAGTACAAATCTTGGGGTTAGTGACATTGCCTTCTTTGCAACAAAATCTGCTTCACATACGTACGATATATTCGCCACGTCACGTGAGCGCGCCGATGTCTTATTTGTTGATCTAGAAAGCGGGAAAGTTAAAATGATCCCGGATGTCTTTCAGCCGATAAGTGCCGATGATTGGCCCTGGGATCAACATAATCGGCGTATTTATAACAGCGGCATATTTGGCGCGCATCTTGCATCGGCTGCTGAGAATAAAATCGTTCTTATTGATGGTAAACAGAAATCCTTGCATTGTAATGTTGAAGATATAGGACTTGGCAACGTTATGGTGTGGGTTGGTGACTGTTGAGTATCAGCTGCATGAGCTTACACAATAACTTCTTATTTATTTTGGTTTTGTTTTCGGAATTGCAACGAAAATGATTGATGGAGATGATTATTAACTCTTTTATTTGATTAAAGACAATGGAACATTATCATTTCAGTGCAATTCTGATTGATTGTAAACTTGGGTGTGTATGTGTATAAAGTATGTTGTCATTATATGGCTCACATAATAATTTCAACTTAAATTAAAGAAGCACTGTCTCATGCTATGACTTTGTCTACGGAACTTTGTGGTGAAATCTACGCATGATCGATGAAACAATGGCGGCTATACAAATTGCAGTGATGTGTTTTGAAATCATCAATAATTATGGTGATAAGACAATAGACAACAACGACACTAATTTGCAAATTTTTTATATCAACGTTAATCTCGCTGGAGTTTCATCCTGGATTAAAAAGTCAAATATTACGTAATAACTAGACAATCTGTAATCAGATCTTACGTAATAACTAGACAATCCGCTGATGAGTGCGATGGACAGGTCCCATTGTTATACATCGCTTTTTCAATATATTCGTGGTTTTGTTAATGCCCGGAAATACCGCAAATCTCTAGCTGCAGTGGTGATTGTCTTTTTAAAAGACTCTTCTTGTTTACGCCCGTGGAAGATCGTTGCTAGTCTTAATTGTGGTGGTGGCTGTGTTGAATATCGTCAATATTATCACAGAGTGACAATTTGTGACAGTTTGCGTATGATGGATTGTATAGAGAAAGAATTGTACATTGTTTCAAAATATATAACAAAAAACTATGTCGGTATAAAAAAATGTTTCAATGGGATATTCAATTTGAAATCGGCAAAAGCTTTCACAGAGGGACTACATATTTCAAATGGAATTAGCTAGGGTTACAAATTTTGAAACCCATGCTCCTCTGTATATGGATTTACTTATATCCTAGAACGAGTATTTCAAATGGAAGTTACCCAATTGCAAATTCTATTTGAAACCAATACCCCTTCTGTGGAAGACTTTAACTAAGGCACATCTTTTTTGGTCCTATAGCGCTATCGGTGCCCGAAGAGGTACCGATGGCACATTTTATTTATCGTACCCTGAACATTTGTACAGTGCATTTGTTTTTTATTTAAATGAAAAATAATAACACTATGCAACTGTTAATTATTATGCTTGATACAATTAATTACATCTCCAGGGAGTGATGTTAAGAGTCATCGGTACCTAACCGGGCACCGATAGTTCTATAGGATCAAATTCCATGTGATACCTAAATCTTCCACAGGGGATGTGGATTTCAAATAGACTAACCCAATAACTTGTTTGCATTCAAACATATTATGTATATTACCAAAGTTCATGTTTTTGTGCGTAATTGTGTTTATATTTTAAATTTATTTATACGACTATTTCTGATACCAATTTGCATTGTCTTGTAATGATTGATGTAAAATGATCTCAACAACTTCAATTGATATACTGCAAATAGAGTGCTGTTTTTGTTATGTAGTGTGTACAAATATTTACTCACTTTAAATAGAAATAATAGCAGTGAAAACATAGTACCGTATAGTTAATCGCCGTATAGTTTTATCATCACCACTCAAAGATTATAATGAAGACCGAATTAAAAAGACTATAGTTTGCGTCTGACGTCAGGGCAGAGGAGCGACGTGATTGGTTGCTGGCCTGCTCAGTACATCATTTTTGGTCTGGTTGACAGGACGTCATACGTAAATTATTCTTTTTAATTCGGTCTTCAATTATAAATTCTTAGTAAATTTAGAATACTCATATAATTTTATTCGATTCCTTATAGCTGTTTAGAACAGAAAGATATAAAACGGACATGAGGTGCAAAAAGAAAGCAAGTATAATACAGTGTAAACGTAGGTTACTCAAGAAGATTATCGTCACTATTCTGGGAACAAAAGCAATGTAAACGTGTTTAGATTGAGCATAAAGTTGGAACTTCATTGTGCTGTTGAAAGGTGGGTAAACCAGCTTTTGAAACGCAGTGCGAAGAAGAGTATCACGCTGTACAACCGCTCTTTGGAGCGTATAAATCATAATTGTCCTTCTTTATGCCAGAACAACTATACTGTGGTTCACCATTTGGTAGTAGGTGCGTATCATATGTGCTGGTCGCAGTACATTTTGTATCGAATCAGGGGCGTGAACTTAATATCGCCGATCGTACACGTACGC
Organism: Amphiura filiformis; assembly: GCF_039555335.1. Taxonomy (NCBI): domain Eukaryota; kingdom Metazoa; phylum Echinodermata; class Ophiuroidea; order Amphilepidida; family Amphiuridae; genus Amphiura; species Amphiura filiformis. The sequence goes on along the minus strand of NC_092642.1, from coordinate 11,960,228 downwards.
GTACAAGGGTAGTTAATCGGTGCAGTTGCAGCACAACGAAGCATTTGATGTTAATTACAACTTGAAGCCTCGAATGTTTTATCACATCTTTTCCTTAACCCATTAGACGTACTTTTAGATTAACAACCTGAATAGCAAGTCATAACTTTTTAATGCGTGAATGTTTTCTTTTTGTATTTTATGTAAATATTAAGTATAATAGTTTGTGAACTAGTGAAAGATAATTAGACAGGTAGACGGACAATAGGAGGAGAGTATCACATTGTCTTAATCAATGCACATTACGTACAATCTGTCGGTAGGACATATAGATTTTCATATACAATTCGTTTATTGCATTAAGGTGCAATAAAGCAGATTATGGACGACCTTCTGATACTAGACATATTAATACTTCAACATTAGTTACATGCACCTATTTGTAGAGAATATAATACGTAGGTAGAACGTTTAGAAAGAAAAATGAGAAAATGTGCCACACCTAGTTATAAAAGTTCTTGCACGCACTGCTGTCTGGGTTGTACATAGTATATCATACTATATCATAATGTCTTATAAATAGAAAAATAAAGCTGTAGAAAATTAACATAAGGTACTATTGCTATAAATTTCAAAAGTGTCACAATCCTCATAAATTCTATTCTGAAATTTATTTGAATCTGGCTGAATCGTTAGACCCACTAAGTAACCCCACCAATTTGTCAGAAACTACAATATAATCTTTTGCAAGGTTCCTTTAAGCGCAAAACATCCCGTATACTCGCGCGACGTCATGGGTGTGTATAGGACCTTGTGCAAAATAATACGCACTCGACGGTTAATACAAGTACTCTTAATTTGTAAAAGGAAATCGGCAAAACATTATAGCATGCTGGTTTTCCATTGTGTAAGATTAAGGTCAAATCTTTCACAGAGGGTTTATGAAATTCTGACGGAGCTGCCTAATGTGTTTATGTCTGCGCAGATGCCTAATGAAATACAGTGCATCGGATGCAATGTAGCGAAGTATGGGTTACGGTTTGACTTTGTAATCACTAACAATATGTATGTCTACGGTATATATCTTAAATAATACCATACATCAGACTAACAGTTTTGAAATTTGTGGACAATAGTCATGATATACCAACCTCTGTAAATTGTTACATGTCCTCCTTGTATGTATGTGTTGTGATGTGAGTAATCAATAATGTCAATAACTCATGATTTGAAACAAATGTTAACAATCACTTACAAAGTTTTAAATTAAGTTAATATGTCTAAAAGTGAAAATATTGTGAAGTTTTGAAGTACATAATTGGTTTCACCGTTGTAAGAAGAAAAAACAAACACTAACTTTGTCCGCCATTCTGTCTTTCAAATATGTTGCAACGTGCTGTTGAGAATCCAAATTTGACCATTGCAATTACAGCAAAAGTAGATGAATTATGTAAAAAGTAGACAATATGGAAATAAAAAGCACTTCTTTTTGTACGATTTGCACTCATATTTTTTGCTGTAATAAGCATTGTTTTGACTACATTAAAACAAAACACTTGGGCATATTCAGAAACAATTTACTTACTACCATGCATATTGTATAATATTGTATATCATATTTCCCAAATCTTCATGTAAACCAAATTTTCCTTTTTCAATTTGACCTTGGGTTATGTCGGGGGTTATGTACATGTTGTATTTCTCGTGTTTGTGGATGTTAAAATGTATTCATTTTTGTTTACGTTCTTGTTTTCAAACTGGGTTCATTCATGGTATAAATGGGGATTATCTAACTTTGTGTGCAATGAATAATTTTGTCACAAAAAACAATCCCGATCAATTTCAGATGTGAAATGTGAAAGCCGTTATAAAATTATTGCTTCCAATTAGAATTCATAAAATGGATGTAAAAGTCAAGCTTAAAGGTTTGTTTCTGATTAACCAAAAATAAACTCGTCTACCAGCACAGTATTGGTATATAGTTGCTAATTTAGCAGAGATGTTTTTAAAAGTAGTTGATAACATCAAAAACAATTTTCTATTCAAGTTGTGTAAATTTACTGAGTAAGTCACGCCTATTTACTTTCATAGAATTTTGTAATGCTATAATCATGTTGCGTATGGAGACCCGATGAATAATACAAATTTAATCGGAAATACACCTGCTGCAAAATAGTTTAGGAAACTCTACATTAGAACACAGGTCCATAAAGCTGCAGGGTAGCTCAGAAATATTTTTATATTCCTTTTCTGTTTGTCAGAGTTACTTTCAAAGCATATAATTATTTACAGTATTCTTTTTTTGTATATTATCATGATTATACGTATGTAAGTTTTGTGATGAAAGAATGATACGAGTGGACATGATTAAATTTACCTTTTAGCACAAATTATTCTGAAAAAGGTTTTTCGCGCGGTGTGCGCCAAACTCATATTTTGAAGACTTTTGTCACATTGTTGGCAAGAGCCACACAGACAAAATAAAGATGCGCCAAAGCATAGATGTACGCGTTGTACATATGACAGCATTTCAAGTATGGGGAAGCTGAAAAGAAGATGATTATGAAATAAGGGAAGAAAGACAATTTACGACATTTTCAAAATTCAAAACTACAATGAAATCATTTCTGTTTCTTCTCTATAAGCTGATTCTCTTTCATTTCTACTAATTTTTTCTTCCTCTTCTTCTTTTCCCTCGTTTCGTTCTTCTTTCCTTCTTTTTCTCATTTTTCTTCAGTGAATTTTTAATTGGAGAAACTTTTAACAGTTCCAAACATGCAAACATGAAATCGAAATTGTAAATTCGGTAATCGTATCATGGGCGCCGCCATTGTTTGCGGAAGACCACATACGGCAACGCTCGTGGCCACCGATTGTCGGCCCCATCTGAATTAAAAATGAGGATTGAAAGATAATTTACTTAAGACTTGATATATTGAAAATGACCTATTTAGAATTGAGAGAAACTTGTTGATTAAGGTCGGGCTGAGGAATGTGTGGCAAAATATGAGAGATAAAACTTTATATACGTTGGGAAATAAGTTGATTTTTATTTACTATGTACAGATTGTGTTCTCATACTCAAGAAATATTGTGCAAATAAATATGTCAGCGTGTGACCGTAACTTTCGTTTTGTGTATTCTTACTTACGAGTCGTATTAATACAACGGACATTATTAAGTTTGTTTGAAAGGGTAACACAGCAATCAAATATCCTTCCTCTAGATTAACTATCTTATGTTAACTCCTAGTCGTTTTAACTACAGGGTTCAAAAGAAATACCCACCAGAAAAAAAATTACAAAACATTTCTTTGCACAACTTTACATTCATTTTGTTGATTTAAAAAAAATCAAAAAACTGTGAAAAGAGGAATCGTTTTGCTACCCTCCCGAAATTGTCCAATTTCCAAAAACAATTTCTTTGGTCAAAAATAATCACATTTTCCAAAAAGGCTGCTTTCAACATCCCATGCATGTAATGTACAAAACGTTCTCGATATCAATGTTATGATTGATTAAATTGTGGATTTTTCCTTTACCTTTTTGTCTATGATCCCTCAGTCACCCATCAACCATCATTCAGTACAAAACAACGATTCGTTGAAATGAATTTTGACATGAATGATTTTTTAAGTTTATAATCAGCAGTTGTTTCAAAATGATAAAATCACTACACTGTACAAATGTGACCGTTAGAATACCTGCATTCTATAGTAAAAACGACGATTTTACAAGTATTTCACCGTATTGTAACGGGACCGAGCGGCTGGTGCTGATGTTATACGTGGTTATCAACTGGTTTAAGGGGTGGGTAGGCCAGAGCCGGAATCTGGCGGCGCACTGAGGCGTTGTGATGGACCAACTGGAAAGGGGACACGGTGACAACTCTCAGAGGTTCCTTTTATGATTACTGCTTTATTTCTCCACCATACTTTACTCAGTTAACATAGATCACACTTAGTGATAATCTTTACTCCTTACTTTGTCTTGCTCCTTACATAATCTTACAACAATCACCACATCACAGTTAATCCCAATTTACTTCACTACACTACACTAGCCCATAATGGAACCTGGATGGACTGGACTTGAGGTTTGACTACAACTCAGTCAACCAAGAAATGCTCATGCTCACAATATAGTCCAACCTTGAACTATATTCAAACTTAAGTTTAAAGTTGCATTTGGAATTGAAGCCACAAGATTGAAACTTTGAAACTTGTGAGCTCTTGAGAGAATTGAAACTGTATACAGGTGAATTGCGAAACTTGGATACGAAACTCGGATTGAATGAACTTGTGAGCTCTTGAGAGAATTGAACTGTATACAGGTGAAATGCGAAAAGGTGAAACTGCATAAAGACAAAAATAAATAAATATTTGCTTAGTTTCTACACATAAAATATAACATGACATTGCAACATACATGACCGGAGTGACTCACTGAATAATCTGACAGGTGACCCTTTTTTATAAAACATCTCGCCAACTCCCATGAAAAGAACTCATAAAGGTCAAATTGGTATGAGACTATCACGACGCCAATTGACAAAGTATATCGAGGAACTCCTTTATCCGTATACTCGCCAATAATAACTCCCAACTGATAAAACCATTCAGCATAAGCACACTCATGGTCATTATCGAACATTATACATTATTTGTTGCAAGATCACACATAATATATTAAAAGACATGAGATAATCAATTATTACGAATACTTGCTACTGGTGCACTGAGTGAAAATGATAATGATATCTAATTCTCGGCTATCATTTATCACATCACATAAAAATAATACAAATGAGCAAATTGTGGGTTCATGTGTGTATTTCCCCACAACATGACAGTTTATGACCAACTCGCCCCATAACTCCTCAAAGAAAATCAAAACTCGCCAACACATAACTCTCTTGGCATGTGCGAACTTTAGATGCGGCAATTTGCGGCAATTGACAGAAAAGTGCACATAATATTCATAGCAAGGATACATCCTTATAACATACAATTTTAACAAAGCATGCAAAAGTATTTTGTGCTACATGTATAATATATCAAAACATTATGGACGAGTTACCTTCTTTTGGAAAATATTGATACTAACTAGTGAAGGCCTACTGGGCTCACAAAATAAATAACACTTTGATAACTTCCAAATAGAGGACCTACATATCTGGTTGAAAATAAAGGGGAATAAATGATAACTCGTCTGAACTCGACTTATACCTCGACTTCACAAACTCACATTTTGGAATGATATCTTTGGTAAAACAAGAAATCCCAATATAAAAATGTACCTATGTATTTGGTCCTGAATTAGGTACACAGATTGGTAGCACAAATTATTAAAAATACATATTTTATATCTGACTCACTTTATGTGATCAGTTGTTGTACACATGATTATATATAGAAAAAGCTGGTAACTTTATGTAACCAGACACACATTTGGCATATAAAATGGACGGGTTTCAATATAAAAAATATGACGCATAGACACACATAATTATGATACACAATAAAATTTGCATAATCAGCACCATATAAATATATGACACTCGAGTAAGGTACCACCTTAATTTCTAGCACATCACTGTAGCACCACATGACTATAGGCCTATGCGTACATGTCAACTAGGCCTTACTTTCAGAAAAAGCACCAATATTTCCTTTGCAACTCTTTGGTTCACATTCATCCTTAACTCGCTCGTCTTTACACTACAAAAATAGACAAATGTTGTTCCTTTACCACGTCCACCACCATGTTCATATCCAAACAATTGCAAATGGAATACGGTAATCCAAAATGTTATGATTTAAATACTGTCTCATTCACGCCAACCTACAACCTAATGAAACAATAATACTCATCCCTTGATACACACATTTAAATCTGGATTATGACTACAGTTCGCTTGCATTTCTGCTCAGACATGATACCATTTCGCATAACTGACATTTATACGCCTGCACATAAGTTCATGTAACATGATAAATGCATAATATGAAACACAGCGCTATCACCTATTTACTAGAATTTCACATGATTGAAATGTAAACATCATTGACATGAAACTGATTAATTTCTTTTAATCCGAAATTAATATTGGTAAGACATACACTTCTTTTGGCAATTTTGGTCACTTGAATTGACATAACAACATACAGAAAAGTAATTAACTAATTAATTATAAACATCCAAATAATCCAGGTCAACAACATCTTGGTCTATTTTTAGATATTATTTACAATGGCCTTATGCTTTATACGGCAACTATACTTGTACATGCACAATTTATAAAATGTTAAATCTCACATTGAAACCTGATTGGAAAATGACCAATGCACGGTCAATACGCTCGTGTTTCATCCAAACAAGGTCATTACCAACTCAATACATATTACTGACATCCTTTATCCATAAGCAGCACCTCTACGTGATACAAAAAGGGAAATTTTGGGAAGATTTCCAGCTCCGCCTGCTAAATTTCATAGCAAAGAATGACTATCGCCTTTTTACATGTAAATCTGATTACCAAAATTGCTCGCATAAAATCCTATTTTACACCGCCAAAACGCTATCCAAAACACTCGCCTCAGGTCCCACTGGATTCCATACATGTTATATTTTTAAGATTCATAATCAAAATTTACTATTACCTGAAACCTCCTGTTTCTACCTCGATTTCTGTCTGTAAATACACGCAAAAAATATTGTTTCGCAACCCTTCAAAATTCCACACCATAACAAATCTCGATTATCAGCCAACTGCGCAATCGCCGACATGTGCGATTACTGTAAAGTGCGCCATCGCGGTGACTTTAGACGGGTGTCAGACAGGATTTGTCTTCTCCCTTTTTTATGACATTTGTGACAATTTCGAACCCCCGCTACACAGCCCCCTCCCAACATTTTGACACTATGACAAAACAAAATGTGACTTTTGAAACCAACAGCGGGGTTCGAAATTTCCTTACTCTACACATGATATACAATTGATAAATACTCTTACTCTACACACAAAAACATGGTAATACATTCCTTTTGAGTTAATAAAAGTTCAAATTGTCCTTCATTTCTTCGACACCGGGAATCGGTATTCTTGCACGCCTTTCCTTCTCCAGTGGATAGTTAGTCCCAAAATCTCATCGTCATCGTTGCCACTCCTCCCTTCACCTTCCTTGACATCCTTTATGTTTCTCGCCAACATTCCTTCTGCCTCGTCAATCACTATCGGATTCCGGTACTTCCTTTCGCACTCCTCCATTAGCTTCCTTTCTGCATCCTTCTCGTCACGCTCCTTGATCTTCCTTTCCGCCTCCTTCAGCCTCCACTCCAATTGCTGTCTCTCTCGCTCCTTTCTCTCGTCCTCCCTTTGCTTGGTTGTTTCTCTCTCCTGTTGATTAGCTTGCTCCCTCTGATCCTTTATCTCCTTCTCAGCTCGTCGTAGCTTCCTCTTTAACACATCCAGTCCGTCTTCTCTCTCCCGGCTCCGTCTCCTTGGCACTTTTTCCTTTCTTCTTAACATGTCCTCCCGTTCTTCACGTTCTCTTTTGCTCATTCCTCTCACTGGACAGCCTCTTGCAAAATGGCCCACTTTTCCACAACTATAGCACGCTCCGGAATTCAACCTGGAATTTTGACACAGAACAAAAGAATTTCGGGGACAAAACAAAACAAGTCAAGGTTAGTAGATCCTTACTCCAACATGGTGATATATAATACACTTACTCCCGCCGTCCTTGGTCACCTCCCAATCCTGTCTAGTTAGTCAATGGTATCCACACTCCGTCTCCTTCCACCCGGTCTCCTTTCTTCATAATCTTAGTCTCTCCTGACACCACTGGAGCTGTAGCCACTCCCTTCTCCTCTGGCCGCTGTTCTATACTTTCATCCCAGGACTCCTCGGTTTCATCCCACGGCGTTACCTCCTTGATTCTTAGCTCCTCTAACTCTGCCCGAAGACTTTGTATTTCCCGTCGCATTCCCTCAATTTCGCCTTCCTCCTCCTTCTCCACACTGTTTAGCGCTCGCCTCCGCATATCCTGGATCCATATTTTCTCCCTCCGTTTCATTTCCTCTCGCAGACTCGCCAAACTGTTCGCCTTCGCTGTCTCCCACATCAGCTCAATTTCATGCTGGCAGTCGGCCTTGTTGGCGGCCCAAGTCGCTGCTCCATACTCTAGTCCCTCTCTCAACTTCGCCGCTTCCTGCTGCATCGCGGTGACCCTTTCCATGATCTCCACCTCCCCTTTCTTCATCTCCTCATAGCTACGTTCCAGATCCTTGGCCACTCTCCTCTCTGGTAATCTCCTAGTCACACTCGCTTCACGCCACCCAGGCATCCTCAGTCTCGCCGCTTCTCTATCCTCCCGCTCCTTCTTCTGAAAATCTCGCCTCATCCGCTGCTCATAGGTCTCCTGCATGATATCACGATTTACTGTCAATTCGCCACTATCGTCCTCGCTCCACAATGCACTAGATCTCCTACCCCTTCCACGGCCAGATGCCATTTCAATACTCCTTGTTGTCCCTCTCAACCAACTGGAAGAAAAGAAAAAAACACAACAAATATTTTGGTTACCCTTTTCTGTATACCACAACTCGCAATATCCTTATACTTAGCTACCATAATGCTCCTGAACACCACCTCACTGGTATTAATTACTTCTCCTCTATCACTTTGAAGTTACTTCTGCTCTCCTCACTACTCCATATTTAGGTACTCCTCCAACCACTACTGTCACTACCATACCACGGGTTGACATCTCCAATTGGCCAATCACCACCAACTTCTGGACACATTACTCTTCTTTGATGCTCATCAGAAAACAATTACTCCACGATTGTTCATCCGAATAGACTTGGAAGAAATGGACATAGCAACTGCTATCACCCATAAGACATGCTATACAATCACAAAAGAAGACTCCTTCCTGTAAACAACTCTGCTACAAGAAATTCTGCTCTTCCCAAGACACACAGCTTCACTAGTAGCAAAAAGGGACGCCGTTCTACGAGAACAAGTCTGGGGATAGGACATACTCTGGCAAAAAGACAGGAACAAGAAGTCTGGAAGAAGAAAATTTAGAAGGGTACTGCATAAAGGCAGCACAAAGACGGCTAGGGAGGTAGAGGACGCTTATTTCCTCACTCTGGTAAAGGACCAGCCCATCACCTTGTCTCCTATTCCAGTCAATCTGCTTGATGCACAAGAAATAACAGCTTACTACTGCACAATATTTTAACACAGCTAAGAACTCTCCAACGTATATACAACTGGAACCGTCTTGCTAGATCATAGGCCCTCTGACTATTTAGCTCTATTTGCACTGGTCACCGTAACACGTTCATCCTCTTGTGGTGAAGTTCTCGCATGACGACGTGGCGTAAAATTGTTCACTACAAACTGTTGCCACTGCCCCATATACTGCTGGTACTCCAGTTGCTCTCTGTCTCGCCTCTCTGTCCTTTCCTGATTCTCTACTTCTTCCCCAAAGGATTTTTCTTCCTTTTTCATCACTATTTCACTTCCCATGGCACTTCCGGAGCTACTACAACAATTCACATCTGTTTGCACCATCTGACTCGTTTTTCCAACTTGCTGACTTTCTCGCAAAATCTTTACTTCAACTTCAAGTCTCTCCAGTTGTCCTTCAGGCTCTCTAACTCTGCGTTCTCGCTCCATCAGCTCCATTTCCCATTGTCGACGCTCCTGCCTCCTTGCTTGGGTTAATCTTTGATATTGCGTTTCTGCTCGACTCATTTTCCTCTCTCTTTCTATTAGCTCTCTTTCCCAAACTCGTCTTTCTCGATCAAATGCTTCTTGCCACTTTCCCTTCTCCATCCTATTCTCTCTGTATGATTTCTGTTCTTCAATCAGCAAAGCACGAACAACCCTTTGTCTGACAACCTTTGCACGGAGTGCACCACCATATGCTCTTGACACTGTCTTTTTAGGCTTGGACATTGACATGAGTTTCTTGCCACCTTCTTCTTTCTATACTATCCTCTCTATCTATCCTTTTCCGGTCCAAGTTCCTAACAAGCTCTGAAAGAAACGAAGAATATAAGAACTTATTTTAACAATAATTCTTCTCATATCTCTTTTAATTAACGATATCTAACTGGCCTCTGCCTGACTCGACATGGGTTCCTTCTGTCCCCTTGCACTTGTAGCCCACCTTCGTTATCACTACCCAATATCTCTTCTTGTTTCTTCGACTGTCTAGCTGGCTTCCTCATATTCCGATTCTCCGGGACCTTCTCGCCTTTACCTGTCCTTGGAATAATTCGCACTGCTATATCCGGGTTAAAGCGGACCTTTTTCTTCTTCTCTACACTGACTGGACGGTTGCTCAACTCACTGGACCCCTTTGGGTTCAGACTTATACTCAAGCTTTTCCTCTTTCCGTCTTCCTCCCCTGTCCCATAACCTTCGTCTGTAGGCTTCTCGGCTTTAGACTTGGGATCTTCTGCTATTGGTATATCCATCAGCCCTTCAGCATCTTGTGGCACCACAGTTTCTAACTCTAACTGGTTCTCAACCGGAACTGGAAGCTTGAAAATCCAAGGTTCTAACTCTGGACCTTCATAAAGTTTGAGGCGATCTGCATGTACAACCTTTGGCTTACTTCTCGCCGTCTTCTGTATACGGAAGGTGACATCCGATAATGTTGTCACTACAAGATATGGGCCTTCCCATGGCAGTGTAAGCTTCTTGGATATACCGGGCTTTCTTTTGACATCAAATAACCATACAAACTGACCCTCCTTGTAAACAGGATTCTGTGCTCGACGGTCATAATTCCTCTTTTGACGCCTACTGCTCACTTCAAGTGCATGTCTAGCCCTCTCATGTATGCCTCTTATTCTTTCTCTTAAGTCTTCCGCATAGTCAGGGTCACATTCTTCTTCTCCAGGCGCTGCTCCAAACACTAGATCAACCGGGGCAGATACTTCACGTCCTAATATCATCATATTAGGGCTCTCACCAGTGGATGACTGGATACTCGATCTGTATGCAAAGCCTACATATGGTAAACACTTGTCCCAATCCTTCTGATCTTGCAATGGTAACAACATCAAGGACACTGCATTCACTATAGTCCGATTGTACCGCTCCACTAAGCCATCAGACTTAGGATTGTACGGAGTCGTCCTTGTCTTTGTAATACCCAGAATCTTACACATCTCCCTGAAAACCTCGGACTCGAAATTCCTTCCCTGGTCAGAATGTAGCTCCAGAGGAACTCCAAACCGGCACACAAATTCGTGCACTAACTTGTCTGCCACAGTCTGAGCTCGTTGATCAGGTATTGGATATGCCTCCATCCATTTAGTCCAATAGTCTCCAACCACGAGGACATATACATTCCCCTGGTGAGTTTCTGTAAGAGGCCCCAAGACATCAATTGCTACTCGCTCCAAAGGAGCTCCAACACGAGTCTGTTGCAAGGGGGCTCGACGTTTCTTCGGCGGATTCTTTTTTCGTGCGCAGTCTACACATTGTCGTACATAAGCTCTGACGTCAACGCTCATGCCAACCCAGTAGTATCGCTCACGTAGTCTTGGCAAAGTCTTTTCTCGCCCTAGATGACCTGCTGTCTTCGATGCATGCAGTGCATCCAGCACCTTCTTTCTCAATGATCTCGGTAGTACCAGTAACCATTTGAACTCCTTCCCATCCTCACTCTCCCATCGCTTGACTAGGACACCTTCTTTCATTGCTAACACATCCCATTGGCCCCAATACGTTTTCAGCGCTGCCGATTGGTGTGCCACTTCTTCCCATTTAGGCCGTTCTTCTCCTGACTCTTTTCCTGCTATAATTGGTGCCATAGTCTCGTCAGCCAACTGTGCTTCTCTCACAGAACCCAGTGAAACTTCCGGTATAGCAGTAATACGCCGTAGCCACTCGTCAGTGTCAATAGCATCTCCACTCCGGGTTTCTTCCGTCTTCTGCATGTCTTGCGCAATGTCAGCTCCTTCAACCATAAGGCTGGAATCCGTACTATGGTCACACTCTGCCTCCTTATTGATGTAAGCTACTTCAGCCCTTTCATAACTCTCTAGTTCATGCTCTGGCTCTGTTTGAACTCCGATTTCACTTGTCACTATAGGAATTTCTTCTAATGTGCTTGATTCAGTCTCTTCAACTTCTGTTTCTTGCTCCTGGCTGTCTTTTATTTCTTTTGCCATTTGCCCTTCCCAACGACCACATTGTCTACACGGGCGTCTGGACAATCCATCAGCATTTTGGTGATGTCTACCGGGTCGATGTTCAAGACAAATGTTGAAACTTTGTACCACTTCCAACCACCTGGCAAGCTGACCTTCTGGGTTTTTGAAGTTGGACAACCACCTCAGGGAGCTGTGATCCGTTCTCACCTTCACCTGGCCCCCTCCCAAGTAATGTCTGTACTTTTTCAGAAATTCTACGATGGCCAACAGCTCTCGCCTGGTTACGCATTAAGGATTTACTACCATAGGCAATCACTTTCTCTTCCCCTTCCTGCTCCTGTGACAGCACACACCCGATGGCAAAATTGCTTGCATCTGTATCCAGAATATACTGTCCCACTGACTTAGGGTATGCCAGAATAGGTGCAGTGATCAACGCTTCTTTCAACGTGCAAAAAGCTTCTTCACATGCTTGGTTCCACTTGAACTTGGCACTCTTCTCCGTCAGTCTGTGCAATGGTGCGGCTATATCAGCAAAGTCACGGATAAATCTCCGGTAATATGATGCTAACCCCAGAAAGCTTCGAACTTGTGTCTGCGTGATAGGCGTTGGCCACTCCTTCACAGCTTCTATTTTACTTGGATCTGTGTGTATGCCTTTCTCAGATACAATATGGCCCAAATAGAGAACCTCCTTCTGCAACAGGGAACACTTTGCGGGCTTCAACTTGAGTCCTGCACCTCTAAACCTGTCAAATACTCTAGCTAATCTCTCCAATGCTTCTATCACTGTACGTCCAAACACAATAACATCATCCAGGTAGACTAACAATGTCTCCCACCGAAGTCCGGCTAGAACACTGTCCATCAGCCTCTCGAACGTTGAGGGCGCATTGCACAACCCAAAGGGGAGCACATTCCAAGAATATAACCCGCTTGATGTCACAAATGCTGACTTGTCCCTGGCATCACTCTCCATCTCCACCTGCCAATACCCGGACGCTAAGTCCAATGTCGAAAAATACTTTGCATCGCCCAAAGCGTCTAAGGAATCGTCTATTCTAGGAAGAGGGTAAGCGTCCTTGACCGTGACCTCGTTCAACTTCCGGTAATCTAAACACAGTCTCTTTGACCCATCCTTCTTGGACACAAGAACCACTGGACTCGCCCAAGGACTGTCTGATGGCTGTATCAACTCCTTATCCAGTAACTCTGTCACTTGTCTTTCAACTTCAGCCCTCTGTATAGGAGATGATCGTCGCAATGGCTGTCTAATGGGTCGGGCCCCGTCTGTGTCTATCCTATGCTTTACCATCTTGGCTCGCCCTATGTCAAACTCGCCCTTTGAAAACACGTCCCTGTACCTAACCAGTAGATCCAAGACTTGTTCTTTCTCTTCAACTTCTAACTCAGTAGTACTCCTGTCGAATAAGTCGGTTAAGTGTCCCGGCAATTCAGCTGTCTCCGCCCCTGCACTTTCTGCTGCTCTATTGACACACTCTACTTCAACATCTTCCGCCCCTATCTGCACCAGATTTGCAGTCACTGTCCCCTCCTTTAGCACTTTCTCACTGTGACTTAAGTTCATGACCCTCACTGGCATAGCATCAGAACTGGCATCCACTACTGCTCGAGCCACCATTAATTCGTTTTCTCCTATTCCTTTAGCCGTTGGCTCTATTAGACACACCTTTCCACCCTTCCTGCTGTCAGTGATACAAACTAACACCAACATTTCATGCTCTGCTGGAATACGGACTTCCGCAATGGTAGCCAACCGAGAGCATAATGGCTCATTGTTTCTCGTTCGACAGTCAATTCTTTCTCCATCTATTACCAGCTGCAGCCTCTTCAAATCAATACTAGCTCCACAGGCCCGCAGAAAGTTCATCCCCAGTAAATTGTCACTAACTTGTGCTACGTAGACCTCCACTGACTCTGTACATTCTCCAACTTGGACCTCCATGTCTGTTGCTCCAATTATTTTTACTTTTGTCCCATCAGCTTGCTTTAAATACACATCTTTGTCTCTCAATGGCGGCCGCTGACCCTCTGAATAAGCCGATATTGCTCTGGTGTTAACGTCACTTTAGAAGCTCCTGAATCTACACAAAGCATCACCGACTTCCCTTGAACAACAGCCGGGACCCACATCTCTTTTATGTCACACTCCAAACAATTATCTTCTAATCCTAATGTGATCTCTCTGATGTCAGTAGTAAACTCGACTGTACTGGTACTTGGCTCTGGCTCTCCTCCTGTCTCGTTGGGGTGCTGGACGTCATTGGCGTCTCTATTTGATCCTGACCCTTCTCCATTGCCGGCCTCACCCAGGGTCCATAGCTCGGCCGCTCCCAGTTTCCCTGCTTTGGTTCCTTTGCCCAACATTCTGTAGAAATGTGGCCCTTCTGGTTGCACCTATAGCACACCAGCCCAGCTTTCCCTGCAGACTCACAGTCCCGTGCCACATGTCCAGGCATATTACATCTGAAGCATCTCACACTAGGCCTGCTTTGCATAAAGGATGGCCGGTTTGGTCGCCGCGATAAACACTCTCTTGCCATATGCCCTCTACGGTGACATGAGAAACATTCCACATCCCTCCTTTCTGGTCGTCGAGCTAAATCATCACTCCTAAGCGACTGCCATTTTCTTCCACTATCCATTTCTGTTACTTCAGTAGGCCTACTATTCACTCCCGTTTTATCAACACTTTGTATCTCTTTCATAAGCTCTCCCATCTGAGCTGTCAACTGGGTGGTAACTCTTGCCTCCATCTCTGCTAACTCAGCTTTAGTCGTTGATGGCTCGCTAATTTCAACGGCTTCTCTCCCAAAAGCAGCAGCCTTACTGCGTCCCTTCCTTCTGACTTATAAAAGGACTCCACCATCTCAGCCCTCGAAATTGCTTCTGACAAAGTCTCTGGATGTGCCCTGAATAACTCTTCCTTTAACTTCGGGTCCTGGACAGCTCTTTTGAAATGTTCCCTCGCTATTCTGTCTCTCTCCACCTTGTCCGTACGCGGATGTGCTAGCGTAGTCAGCCTCTTGATTGCCAGCCCCAACTCATGTAGACTCTCCCCCGGTTTCTGTTCACGTCTGGAGACTTCCTGGAAATATTTCTCTTCACACTCCCTAGGTCCAAATTCTTGTTTCATTACCTCCAATAACTCCTTGTAACTCATCTCATCCGGACTAATATCATTAGCACTCAGAACAGCTTAGGCATCGCCTTTACAACTTGTGAAGAGTTGAAGTGCAGCTTCCTCATCTGGCCAACAATTGTACCTCCGTATCGCTTCAAATTGTGCATAAAAATCTTGCCATCTTTCCTTGCCATCAAAGTTGGGTGGTTCCTTCCTTTTCTTCCATGGCGAAAACCTAGATGCATATCCATCTACTTCTTGCCCACTTGAGTCACCATCTTCTCCGCAGGGTCCATATCTAGCAGCAAACTCTCGCTTACTCCTAATCCTTCGTCCTCGCTTTAACTTTGGCACAACTTCTTCTTTTCTTGTCACTACTTCCGAAGACTGGGTCATCTGATTCCCCTCTTCTGGCACTGTTGTTTCATTTAGATGGTCCTTCCGCCGTTCCTGTAACTCCATTCCCATAAGATGTTTGATGCGTTCATGTTCTCGTTTCTCTCCTTCCCATTTACATTCTTCTTCTTTCAATTGTTTTATTTCTTGCATATTCCTTTCTTTGGCTCTAATCCTCTCATCCAATTCTTTTGCATGTTGAGCCCCCATCTGTTCAACCTCCATAATCCTATTTTCCATCTCTCTCATCATCTCCTCTTTCTCGAACAATTCTTGCTGTTTCTCTGCATACCGCTGACTTGCTCTATTCAGATCCGCTAACATGGTGTCCTGTTCTTCCTGACTCCGTGCTAACTGTGCACACCTTTGTACCAAACTCTTGTTTCTTTCGTCCAACACCTTTAGGGCTTCAGAGTCTGCCTGCTTCTCCATTATTCTTTGCTGCTCGGCATCTAATGCTCGTTGTTCAACTTCTTTTACCTTCTCTCCTAACCTTCTATTAACTTCTTCTAACAGAACTACTTGTATGTCCGTGTCACTATCCTCCTGTTTTGCACCTTTGGCTTCATCCACAAGGTCATAAGGCTGGTGTGTAGTCACCTTCTTTCTCCGCATCAACTGCCTCCCTCTCTCGACTTTATGTTGCTTCTCTTCATCCGATGTGCTATCCCCAAGTTGCCGGGCCACCCTCTTATAATATGTCGACCTCCGTCTCCTCTCGGTCTTCCTCTTCCGGGCGCCTACATCACTAACAAGGTCCGAATCATTCCCAGGGTCACTCCTGAAGATACCTCCTTCATCGCTGGTTCCATCCCGTCGCGTCCTCTCCGTCTCCTCCTTTGCTGACCTAGATCCTATTGCTAGACTACTTCCTGGTTGCATCTCCCACCTCTCCTTCCATCCGGGGCTACTCTCGGCTCCTGACATATTGTTGATTGACACATATATTCCTTAACTGTTCCCCTTACTCTCACCCAATGTCACCACAATCCTTTCGGGTCCACAAAAGCTCACAACTTCTCCAAACATTAACAACCCAATCCCACCGCTGCCACCACTTGTAACGGGACCGAGCGGCTGGTGCTGATGTTATATGTGGTTATCAACTGGTTTAAGGGGTGGGTAGGCCAGAGCCGGAATCTGGCGGCGCACTGAGGCGTTGTGATGGACCAACTGGAAAGGGGACACGGTGACAACTCTCAGAGGTTCCTTTTATGATTACTGCTTTATTTCTCCACCATACTTTACTCAGTTAACATAGATCACACTTAGTGATAATCTTTACTCCTTACTTTGTCTTGCTCCTTACATAATCTTACAACAATCACCACATCACAGTTAATCCCAATTTACTTCATTTTGGAATACACGGCTACACTACACTAGCCCATAATGGAACCTGGATGGACTGGACTTGAGGTTTGACTACAACTCAGTCAACCAAGAAATGCTCATGCTCACAATATAGTCCAACCTTGAACTATATTCAAACTTAAGTTTAAAGTTGCATTTGGAATTGAAGCCACAAGATTGAAACTTTGAAACTTGTGAGCTCTTGAGAGAATTGAAACTGTATACAGGTGAATTGCGAAACTTGGATACGAAACTCGGATTGAATGAACTTGTGAGCTCTTGAGAGAATTGAACTGTATACAGGTGAAATGCGAAAAGGTGAAACTGCATAAAGACAAAAATAAATAAATATTTGCTTAGTTTCTACACATAAAATATAACATGACATTGCAACATACATGACCGGAGTGACTCACTGAATAATCTGACAGGTGACCCTTTTTTTTTTTTAACATCTCGCCAACTCCCATGAAAAGAACTCATAAAGGTCAAATTGGTATGAGACTATCACGACGCCAATTGACAAAGTATATCGAGGAACTCCTTTATCCGTATACTCGCCAATAATAACTCCCAACTGACAAAACCATTCAGCATAAGCACACTCATGGTCATTATCGAACATTATACATTATATATTAAAAGATCACACATAATATATTAAAAGACATGAGATAATCAATTATTACGAATACTTGCTACTGGTGCACTGAGTGAAAATGATAATGATATCTAATTCTCATTTATCACATCACATAAAAATAATACAAATGAGCAAATTTTGGGTTCATGTGTGTATTTCCCCACAACATGACAGTTTATGACCAACTCGCCCCATAACTCCTCAAAGAAAATCAAAACTCGCCAACACATAACTCTCTTGGCATGTGCGAACTTTAGATGCAGCAATTTGCGGCAATTGACAGAAAAGTGCACATAATATTCATAGCAAGGATACATCCTTATAACATACAATTTTAACAAAGCATGCAAAGGTATTTTGTGCTACATGTATAATATATCAAAACATTATGGACGAGTTACCTTCTTTTGGAAAATATTGATACTAACTAGTGAAGGCCTACTGGGCTCACAAAATAAATAACACTTTGATAACTTCCAAATAGAGGACCTACATATCTGGTTGAAAATAAAGGGGAATAAATGATAACTCGTCTGAACTCGACTTATACCTCGACTTCACAAACTCACATTTTGGAATGATATCTTTGGTGAAACAAGAAATCCCAATATAAAAATGTACCTATGTATTTGGTCCTGAATTAGGTACACAGATTGGTAGCACACATTATTAAAAATACATATTTTATATCTGACTCACTTTATGTGATCAGTTGTTGTACACATGATTATATATAGAAAAAAGCTGGTAACTTTATGTAACCAGACACACATTTGGCATATAAAATGGACGGGTTTCAATATAAAAAATATGACGCATAGACACACATAATTATGATACACAATAAAATTTGCATAATCAGCACCATATAAATATATGACACTCGAGTAAGGTACCACCTTAATTTTTAGCACATCACTGTAGCACCACATGACTATAGGCCTATGCGTACATGTCAACTAGGCCTTACTTTCAGAAAAAGCACCAATATTTCCTTTGCAACTCTTTGGTTCACATTCATCCTTAACTCGCTCGTCTTTACACTACAAAAATAGACAAATGTTGTTCCTTTACCACGTCCACCACCATGTTCATATCCAAACAATTGCAAATGGAATACGGTAATCCAAAATGTTATGATTTAAATACTGTCTCATTCACGCCAACCTACAACCTAATGAAACAATAATACTCATCCCTTGATACACACATTTAAATCTGGATTATGACTACAGTTCGCTTGCATCGCATCATGAGCTATAATAAATAATGGCATTTCTGCTCAGACATGATACCATTTCGCATAACTGACATTTATTCGCCTGCACATAAGTTCATGTAACATGATAAATGCATAATATGAAACACAGCGCTATCACCTATTTACTAGAATTTCACATGATTGAAATGTAAACATCATTGACATGAAACTGATTAATTTCTTTTAATCCGAAATTAATATTGGTAAGACATACACTTCTTTTGGCAATTTTGGTCACTTGAATTGACATAACAACATACAGAAAAGTAATTAACTAATTAATTATAAACATCCAAATAATCCAGGTCAACAACATCTTGGTCTATTTTTAGACAATATTTACAATGGCCTTATGCTTTATACGGCAACTATACTTGTACATGCACAATTTATAAAATGTTAAATCTCACATTGAAACCTGATTGGAAAATGACCAATGCACGGTCAATACGCTCGTGTTTCATCCAAACAAGGTCATTACCAACTCAATACATATTACTGACATCCTTTATCCACAAGCAGCACCTCTACGTGATACAAAAAGGGAAATTTTGGGAAGATTTCCAGCTCCGCCTGCTAAATTTCATAGCAAAGAATGACTATCGCCTTTTTACATGTAAATCTGAATACCAAAATTGCTCGCATAAAATCCTATTTTACACCGCCAAAACGCTATCCAAAACACTCGCCTCAGGTCCCACTGGATTCCATACATGTTATATTTTTAAGATTCATAATCAAAATTTACTATTACCTGGAAACCTCCCGTTTCTACCTCGATTTCTGTCTGTAAATACACGCAAAAATATTGTTTCGCAACCCTTCAAAATTCCACACCATAACAAATCTCGATTATCAGCCAACTGCGCAATCGTTGACATGTGCGATTACTGTAAAGTGCGCCATCGCGGTGACTTTAGACGGGTGTCAGACAGGATTTGTCTTCTCCCTTTTTTATGACATTTGTGACAATTTCGAACCCCCGCTACAGTATAATTACCGTAAAAGTACGGTAGAATGCCCATAATCCTGTATGGAATGCGGTAGAAAGCCCGTATTGTGAATTGACTACGTAATGATCAGACACTCGTCGGTATAGGCTAACTGCACGTATTAATAACTACTTTCGAAAGATTAGTCAGAAGTCACCGCCTGATATTCGTGGCTCTTGAGCCACAGTATCTCTAGGTAAATTTATACCGTATTGCAGCAAAATCAATTCCGGGTTAGGTTTATTTCATTTACATAGTAATAAATGTCAATAAACTTTTAGGTATAAGGAAACGAAACTGTTAAAAAGCTTGGATAATCATTCTACACCAAAATCTATAGCCTTGCAGCGTGTGTGTCATTATTAGCTTCTTGGTACAGAACAAGGAACAGCCTCAGGATCTGCCAAACTAATGCAACTGAACTTTGAAAAGCCGAGGTAAGTTGTTTATATTGCATTTCTTAGGAATAATGAATGCAAGTCTGTTGCCCCATAATGTAATCTCTGCCTAACTTTCTTACTAGTTTAATTAAATGAATTTCTTGACCCTAAAAACCTATGACTACCCAGATAACACACGGACGTCGGTCCGACGTCGGATATAAGGAGCTAGCAAAGTCGACTGGACGTCGGGATTCGTGTCGGGTGCTCATCGGGGGTGCATCCTGCCGTCGACACGTAAAAGACGTTGTTCCAACGCTGGGCCGTCGTTTTGCCTACTGTCATGCCGATTTTATGCCGATGTTTAAAAGGGTTGTCCCGACGTGGGACCAACTTTTTCATGTCGACTTGAAAAGGACGTCGTTCCGACTTAGGGGACAATGTTTTGCCGGCTACGGACCTTACTTATGCCGACGAGAAAAGTACGTTGGATTGTTTTAGGGCCAACTCTTTGCCTACGCTAGTGCCGATGGTATACCAACATAAAAAGTATGTTGGTTTTACTTACACTTTTTGCCAACGGTCCTGCTGATTGTATACGACATGATGGTCCGACTTCGTAAATTACGGCAACGGAAGTTGTGAAGGCATCGTATTGAGGAGAATCCTAGTTGTAAACACATAAAACCATGACGTAGTCATACACCGACCATGATAAAGTAAAGTACATCATGTAGTAAATGTATGACCCCGTGGTTAAACATGTTTCTGTTGACCGTTTTCTTTCACAAACATCAGCAAACGTCTGTGCCTACCTGTTTCGAGATTTAAAAAAGATCTAATATAGCAATACATTATAGGCTCTAACTGGTTACACATGAGTGAATTTGATGTAGTTTAATAGGTTTACACGTTAAAAATTCAAACTGGAAGAAAAATATTTAGAAAATACTTACTTGAACCTGCATAGGCCTAAGCTAGATCCTTCTACTTCTACGCAAGTGCTTGTCAAAGCCTGCTCGGCAACTAGACAACACTTATATCTCCTCATCACTCTTCATTGAATACGAGCAGCAATCATATAAACAGTATAATGTACAGCCAAAAAGATATAATATTATCCATAACTTCCAAAAAATATTAACGATATAGGCCTAGCGCTTGTCTCTTTGTGCCATTTGAATTTCAACTGCCACGCACTGATGTATGTAATTCTACGTAGCGTGCATTGGCTGTACATGTTTACGGCAACGGAGGCCAAAAGTTCACTTCCAACACTGGGCAACAGGGGTTAAGATCAGTTCAAATATTATAACGGTTTTGTATAGTCTCATCACCCGTGAGCTGCCTACTCATTTCAAAACAAACATCGTCATGATAATAGCTAGCCTATGACTGGGTCATCATTTCAACTCTAAAATCGAGATTATAATATTGCTAGTAGGCCTAGGCATGTGCCTATTTATTTTTGGGGAAATCTTTTTGTTTTGCGTTAGTCATTTACACAGGTTATTATTATTATGACGTGAGTTTTAACATTGTTCAACACATTATTAGTATAGCACTTTCGACCAGGTAATGTAGGCCTACAGAACAGGTATAAAGATGAGCCATTGCCGGGGGGTGCTATGAATTAATTAATAGGCCTACCCCATTCCAGGCAAAGACATTTTTAACCCAATTTTGCAATTTAAATTATGCAAATAAAGATCGTCCTATACGTATATAGGCCTATACGGTTCACCATCGTTGGACCAACGTTTTACCGACTACCCATAAAAGACGTCGTTACTCGACCGTAGGTCCGACTTTTTTCCGACTATGCATGAAAGACGCCGGCTGACTGTTGTTGGCCCGACGTCCTTCCAACTATCTGAAGAAGACGTCGTTACATTGCCGTAGGCCCGACGCCGTTCCGTAGAAGCAAGGGCGACTCCGACGTGTTCCCACCATGTCCAACCCATTGCCAACGTAGGCCCGACGTATCGGTGTTTACTGGGTAGACACCAAAATCACCATTCTGGATTGAATCTAAAAGGAAGTTATATCCCATAATATAAAATGGCGGCCATTTTTGTACGACGTCTTGATTTTCTCAAAACCCTCACCCGGAAGATTCTGAAAGAAGACAACCTAAGTTATACAGGGTGTCCCTGAAAGAACTGTATCGTCGGAAACTTAATTGTTGGGTATTTTAACGCCACAACTAAACGTAACTAAATACTTGGTGTGGTTGAGGAATAATCAGCTATCACATACTTTTTGAATTTTGACTATTGACCATACCGTTCTTGAAATATAAGAATTTGACGAAACTATCTCATTTTCAAGCCTTTCCACGGATTCAAATATCAATCGATGATCTATATTGAGTGCTAACGCTATCTTTATTTAATAATTCGTCTCAAAGCCCCACGCGCATGTGTCTGTTGTCAGATAGATATTGACTCTGTGGAAATGATGGAAAATTAGGTAGTTTCGTAAAATTCTTTTATTTCAAAAACGGAGCGGTCAATTGTAAAAATTCATATGTTTCACAGCATCATCAGTTATTTAGTTACGTTTGGGGTTATGCGTTAAAGTACCTACTATTACTTGTCCGAGCTTTCAGTGAATTCATGCATGGTGACTGTGAACTATATATATAACAAGATTGAACTTAGGTCTTATTGTAGTATTGAATTTCATTTTCATTTCATTTTCATAGAAATTAATGACAATGAACTGTTAGCTATAAAGCTTGGGTAACCATTCTTCACAAAAACCTAGCCACTGGCGGTGTGTGTCTGGCAAGTTACATGTACCTGGTATATGAATGAGAAGGAAAGTTACAAGATCTGGTGAACACTAATTCTACCAAGCTATAGTACTAAACTGTGAAAGTCTGAGGTAAGTTGTTTATATTGCAAATTGTGTAAAAGGATATTAATGGGAGGTGAGGGGGACGTGAGAGAGAAAGGAGAGAGAGAGGATAAGAGAATTATGAATAAACAGAATTCATAATTTTTGTGCAAAATTGGGTTTTGCTCATGTAGCACACAATAAAAGCCATTACCTCTTGGAATGGTAAAATGGCAACTAGGATTTAACGATTTTAACAAATTGGTAAACATCAGCAGTGGTGTCAAAATGCTTGACCAAAATGGTACTCATGAGTGGTATGAGAACAGCAAATACTAAATTTTCCCCCTTGGTAAGGATTAAGTTAAGATTTATAAAGAAAGCGGTACGTCTTGATGTAGATTAATCATAGATCATATATATAAGTTGTAAATAAATCAAAAAACGGGAAGTAAAACGCAACTTACTATGCTATATTGCGTCAAGAAACACCGGACTTCTTCATTCATCTGACTAATGGTGGCGTCGAGAAGTAGTAGGCGTATCGGTAATAATAAACGTTTAAAAGTGGGTAGAAACGTTTAAAAAAGGGATGATTATTGTGTAGAAAATTGACAACAAAATTAGCAAAAACATTTTTTTTTACAATTTTGCCAAATTTACAATACATATTTGCTCAAATAAGAGAATTTTACCCCCAGATGAAATAAGGCACATTTTACTCAAAAGTTTTGCTGGCATATCCGTCAGGAGTATCTCCATTTATTTGTAAACCAGAATTGGATTTAACTTCAGCTTATCCAATAAAATACGGACCCAAAGGGTACCGTTATAATACATCAAACTTGGCTTAACTTTTCAAGAGAAAACTTCTCAAGAGAAGTTATACATTTATTGTATTGTCAATCCTTTAGTATAAATTCCTTAGAAAAGTGCATATACATTAATCCTACTTTCCTGAAGCCGGAAACATTCAGGAAAGTAATCTGGATATTTGATATATTTCGTTCAATTTCTCATGCACTATTTCTCAAATTTATTAGTTACGAATTATTACTATTAAACACTTTTAAAGTCATACCCAATGACCCCCCTTTTTTTTAGTTGCTGCTACCCAATGACCCCCTTTTTTTTGGTTGCGGCTACCCAATAACCCCCTTTTTTTCTAGATTTCCTAGAATAGCATCATCAAAATGCAACAAAATAATGCCGAAACTTACAAATTTTGCTCCATTTTTTCAAAATTATGCCGAAACTTGCCGTAAAGCACTCAATGTATAATAGTCATATAATAAACGATAGAAATGACAAAACATACTAGCGAGTTAGGCTACCTGCGGTGCCTAACTCAATAATTACACACAATATGGCAACTTTGCTTTGGCTGCCAAGCCAACGCATTTTGCATACCAGTATCTATATATCTATCCTTTGTTCCCAAAAAATGAGATTGTCGGCCATTGTAACGATATAATTAATGGCATTCAATGGTCATATATATTGCTCAGACAACATCATATCATTGGCAAGCTAATATTTTGAGAATGAAATAAGACGTTTAAAAGTGATATTCTGCAAAAACCAACTTAAGCGATGAGTTCCTTCGAACGAGACAGATTTGACTTAGAAAAAAGTTGACGTCATGAAATGACTGTGCCTGCTTTGCCAAAAGGGACTATAGACATTCTCAATGCACCTAATATATACTGTTGTTCACAGAAAAAACCTCTGAATTGAGTATTACAAATTTTTTAAAGTTTTTAAACATATGGATAAAATCAGCCGCTTCTTTTACTTATATATGGCGATCTGACCCCGAATAACCCCAAACTAACCCTAACCAAATTTCATGAACCTACGAAAATTTATACCAGTTTGAACCCTGATGAACCCGGATTTACCTTGACGTTTTTTGTCCAGTTTCCGTGGTCACCCCCAAATTTCATGAACCAACAACCCTCTACCTCTGACCTCTTTTTGCTCTGTTCGCTCTGCAAATTTATTTTGAATTCATTCAAAAAAGGGGAAATTCTCCCCTTGAAAAAGGGTATTTATTTATATGATCACATGCACCCTGTCAATCTTATGAATGCATCTAATTACCTATACATTCACTAATTTGGTAAAAACACGTCACCGTGGCAGTGGCACCCCTTTTAAATGTTGCCTTGCCCAGTTCTCCAAAACCCTGGCTCCAAGGAACCCTTTAACATGTTTAATTGAAGGCACAAACCTCACCCTAGCCAAAATGTTTGATTACCAAACCAATAAAAAATTTAATTACTATATGGTCTGGGTGCCCTCACTTCTTACCTAGTCAAGTACTTCATTGTCTGATATATTCTCTCTACCTGACAGTATGAATTATTCATGGCACAAATAATTTGCCCAATATTTTATTGTTATCTGATTCATTTTTTTCCAAAGCCAAACTGTCATGATCACATCCCGGGTTGATTGCCTGACAAATTCTCCCTACCTGACACACACTATGACTTATTCATGCCCCCAATAATTTGTCCAGTATTTTATTTGAGATCTCATTCAATTTTTTGATCCAGTGGATCACATGATTGCAACTAATTAAATATTCTTGAATTCTGACAAAACAATTATCACATCAGCAGTGGCACCTGCACCCTTTTTTATTTTGCAACGCCCATGTTCTCCCAACCCAACCAAATTTCCCTACCTAAACCATCCGAATTATTCAGGATACTAATCTTCCAATTTTATTTTATTTATTTATTTATTTATTTTTTCCATTCATGATAATTTTTATCTCTCGTACACAAAGTAAAAAGATGTTATGATCACATGACCGCAACTAATTAATCACTCATGAATTTGAAATTGATCAAGAGTAGAGCCTATTTAATCCAGCAACTTCGCAAGTAGTGGAGTTTCAGAACTCGATAGAGTCCATGTTTATAATTAATTTTAACTTTACTTAAAATTTGCTCACCCCGTTTTGACGTCCATGTCCAAGCAAGTATCCATGTACATAATCACAGTTGTAACCGGTGTTTGCCCAGCTGGCCTTCCCAAATTGCAATACTTGATCCCAACACGCAGATTTCGCCATCATCCGACCGTGATCGACAAATCGATCCCATGCACTCATTGCTGTGACTCGCTGCTAGCTGCTGCATGGATGCTCGCCTGGGGTTTCATTTACACCTTCCATTTCCGCTGAAAGATTCAGCATTCGGTAATTAACAGCCTTGACTGCTGCAGATTTTGCTGGATGAGCTACGTCTTGCCTTCCCGATCGGTTCAAAATTCTGCACCCCTAAATTTCAAAAATCCATCAAGGTGCTAAATATTTTGTGTTCCCATGACGGCCGGCTGCCATTCCTGTCATCAGTGTTTCTAGACACTAGTTGCCGACATATTTTGCGATCATGCTTCCTTCGTTCAGAATAATTTATAGCTATCATTTAGTTCTAACTACCTCTGATTATATCATTATAAAAGCAAATACTATTTCCTTGAAAAGAATAAGTTTTCCCTTCCATGGAAATAATTCTGTGTTAGAAAAATTTTCTTCACATTGGAGACCCAACCTTACTCCTTCCATGACAGATAGCAAATGTGCTTAATCCCTGACCAACTGGCAGTGTCAGAAGGTTATTGACCACTTCCCATTGGCTACTTCAAACAATAGACCCTAAACCTCATTGGCCCTTGCATAAAGCCATTACTAGGCAACCAATGAATAAATCAACCATATTGATTTGTCCACACACAAGCTTTGGACCAGGGTTAGTCTCTTTCACAGGAGGTAAATATGTTTATTGTATAGATACAATAAACTTTATTATTCTGCATTATGGCATTTTGATGATATAATTCTAGAAAACTAGATGTGATGAGGTAGCGGAACCTAGAAAAACGGGGGGGTTATCAGATAGAACATTAAAAAGGGGGTCATTGGCTAAGTTCAACTTCAAAAAATGGGTCTTTTGACAGGCAAATATACCCGGCACTTCCACATGAAAGTGGCCCCCTCCACATGTCGATATATTGATTGCACACAAAATTACAAAATAAAAAGTATGTTACTTGAACAACACGTAAGTCACTTTTTGGTTTCTAAAATTACAGATATATCTGAACAGTTATCACTAACAATGGCAACTTTGGAAGAAGTCAAACCAGATTTGGATAAAGCGCTTCAATATCTCAAGATGTGCAATGATTTTACAACCCACAAAGTGGGTAACGCCCTTCTGGCAATATATACAGCTGTCTGTGAATATGAAAATCGTAGTGTCCAACACAAAAAGGTGTCATATCTGGTGAGCCAAGGTTTTGGTCAACTGTTTGGTAAAATGTGGAGTGGATTGAGTGGCTTCCTGGAGAGAACAAAATGGGAAGAAGATGGATTTGCCAATTTGGAGCTCATGCTGAACACCTACTTCAATTTTACTGATTATTGCTCTGAGCTTGCTGTTGATTTAGGTAAACTTGGAAGCATCCCTCTGCTGTTTGCAGGCTTAGGTAAGCTTGAAAAATACTTTGAACAAAAGGAATTTGTAACTATACAGGGATTACTACAAGGCATGCTGTTTCTTCTTGACAATTCAATTTCTCTGTGCAACAGCAACCGCAAAATATACCGAGATGCAGGAGCAGTTTCCATCTTCAAAAGATACTTGAAATCCCAGAATGCTATGGTCAGAGTTGTTTCTCTAACTATCTTAGCGTATGTTGTTGATGAAGCAGAAAGTGCTATTCTTGCAACATCAGATGGAGGAGTGGCTATTCTTGTGCAGTGGCTGCATAGAGCTGTCAACTCCAGTGATCATAGTGCACAAATAGGCGGAATTGGAGCACGTGCTGGTGAGCTTCTTGATTGCCTAAATCACTTGGCAATAAATGACAGTAACAAACTTGAGATTGAGAAGCAAGGCTGTATTCCTAACATAGTGCGCATGCTGCAAGATGATTTTGATGAAAAGGATCAGTCTGTGGCTGCTGAAGCTGTGTGGAATCTGGCATTCAAGGAGTCAATCAGGACATCTCCTCAACTGCAAAAGGCAGTTCCATGTAAGTATATCATAAACAAATTGGGAGAGGAACCGCCGAGATCAATTCGCTACTTGCACAGTTCCGCCATTATGCACTATGTGCGGGAGAGCCTCGAACTGGCAGCATACATGAATGGGAATTGAACTAGTCATAACGTTCTGTGTAAGGTTACATAATTCTTCCTTTCATGTATGCTGCCAGTTCGAGGCTCTCCCGCACATAGTGCATAATGGCGGAACCGTGCAAGTAGCGAATGGGATGTCAGAGTGCAATTAGATATTAAAGAAATAAAACATGATACGTTCGGATTTTTTTCTAACAAACTAATTAGTATGACATAAAAGGATAGAGGTTTCAATTTAAAGATTTTTAAAATAAATTTTGTGGGTTTTGAGCTGACGTTTATACTCATGCTTAAATATGCAACTAATTGTCAGTCTGAGTAAGCATATGATGAGACATCTTATTAGAAATGTTAAAATTGTCACCATTTTCAATCAATTGAAAATTCTCAATCTCTAGTTTTGATTTTTGCATAACGATGATCACATTCGTTCACATGATCGGGGACTGTATAATTAAATATAAACACGAGTAATATGTCATAATTTGCAGTGTTGGATAAACTGAGAAAATCTGCAAACAGAAATCTTCGAAAGATCAGTGGTATTGCATTTTGGGAAATCAATGACAACCGACCTGAAGACTTGCCGACAAGAGAGAGCACTCAACAAGAGCTTCCGCCATCATATGAAGAAACCATTAATGAACCAAGACAGGCTACAGCAAGCACGACCAAGGTCATGGTTAGCTACCAGTGGGATTCCCAACAAATTGCAGTAAAGATCAGAGATGACTTGGTCAACAACGGTTTCAAAGTTTGGATGGATCTCACTCACATGGGTAAGACTATTTTTTCTTAATTGTATTTATGGGCTGGCATAGGGGCAAACTAATAGTACTGGTACATGGAGAGGGGAACACACGACCTACCCAAATCCCAGCGGCAGGTAATGACCAGACCACCAAGTGCGAACGTGTATTTAACTTGCAAGGCTCATGTTTGGTTTATATTTTTGTGGAGTTTTTCCCCAAATTCGATATTTTTGGTGATATATCAAGAAAGCGAATGCCAAAGGCAAATCTTTGGGCACATAACTTTGTTATTGTTGATACAGCACTTTTCCGCACACCTACGGTACCATTCGTTTTGGTGATTGACTAATACATACGTATATACATTTTGAAGAGGGCAGCCAAGCATGCCAAAAATACTTTCAAACCTTTGTTACAAAGATGTAGTCACCAGACATTAATAGGTCTCTTCCTCTACTACGATATGTTGCTGGGGATGTTTAGAGATACAGCGAAAAACATTGATGTTACAATTTTGTCTAAGGACAAACGTATATCGACTCGTTTATACATTACTACTTGTATTTACATATTTTACTACCTATAGGAGATGATATCCTGACCTCGATGGCCGAAGCTGTAGAGAAATCAGAGGTTATCCTCATGTTCATGTCAGAGACGTACAAGGACAGTCAAAGTTGCAGGACAGGTAATTTGCTTATGTAATCATAGATCTTAATGGATATTTAGCTTGTAAATTGATTTCAATTTTGATATTCTTAAATGAAATCTAAACCTTACAGCGCTTTTCACACCAAAAGTTTCAAAAGTTCAATTCAAAGAGAAAGGGGAACGATACAAGCATTGTAAGTGTGGGTGATTTCAAAATGTCCCGGCAAAATGTGCAAAACCAGCACCCCCCATCAAACCCGAAATTATTCCTAACATTGAATTTAAAAAAAGCAACCTGATGGTCTAAAGCCTAACAAAATGATTTTTGAGGGGAAATTACTGCAGTTAAACGCTTTGCTCACTTGTAGGAATGGAAAACTGCCTTGTTTAGGTTGTAAACATAATCGTTGGCAAAGCGTAGGGGGTGACGATACTAGCAGTTCGCAATCTATGTGTATAATATGCATGAAGCCCTTTGAAAAGTTTTCTAGAAACACGAGGAAAACGGTAATGAAATGTCAAGTGCGCGCAGCGCGAAAAATTTGATATTAACCATAGGCCTAGTGTACGTGCTATTAAAACATCCCTATTGAGTTTGCCGAATTGCATAGAAATATTTTAAGCACGGAATTTTAATTCTTACTGCACGGAATTTTAATCTCATTGCACAAACGTGCCAGGAGGCATGCACTTTAAAATAGTCCCTGAAATGAATGCACATCTTTCTTGATTCGGCCTGCCGGCAGATTGACTTTCTGGATCCGTACCTAATGAACAAACTATAAGATTTTAGTAAAACAAAACATAAGAGCGAAAATAGTAATGACATAATTTATTATTTAATGCATCACTGGTCCCAGCAGCTGGAGGAAGTTGGTGATTGTTCAACAGCTTACAGAATGACGAAGATGATGATCTCAGTTTATCATTATGACAATAATCTCAGTGAAAAAAAGATTGAAACGTTGCATGCTTTTCTGTTTAATTTGCAGAAGCAGAGTATGCATACAAGAAGAAGAAGAAAGTCATCCCACTACTTGTACAAGAAGGCTATGATCCAGATGGATGGTTAGGTGCTATACTGGGAACGAAGCTCTATTACAAGTTCTTCACTGAGGATCTCATGGAAACAGAAATGTCAGCACTCTTGAAAGCTTTGACGGAATCAGCACAAGATGCCAAAGCACATGATCATGATGATGAACCTGATGGTACGTTTCCAGTAGATAAAGCAATACAGGGCACGTTCTTGCTAGCTTTCTAATTAATTTGTTTTTAAAATTCTTTGCAATCATAGGCGTAGATTCCGGGGGGATGGGGAATACCCCCAATATTTTGCCATGGGATGCTCCATACAATCACACCCCCCAATGTTGACGCCTGATAATGGCTTTCTGACCAAATTAACCTCATATTTGCCCATTTAAGCCCCAAAAGTGCAAATTTTCGCGCGAATCGCGCGCATTTATTCTACTTTTCTCGCCCAATTATACCATGAACTTATTCTGTCTCCAAAAGATGCTGGATTGACTATACTTCAAGAATATTTTTCCAACTCCATTCCCCCCAATGTCAAAAAGAAATCTACGCCACTGTTTGCAATGGTCAGTTGAAAAAAATATCAGTCCTCTATAAACCCAATACTAGCAAAGCACCGTTTTAACATGAATGAAAGTTTTAACATGAATGATAAAATCAGGGATGCCATGGAATCAACGGCAGCTTGCAAAAACAGCAGTTACTCGCAGGGGCTATAGAGGATTGTTGACCCAAATTGTTTTTCGCCAGGCCCAGGGTGCTCAAGAATCTAGTGGGTGGGGTGTGTGTACTGTGTGGTGGTCACAACTCTTTGCAAACATGAATTTTCTAATGGCAGTTGACCATACCATCTGTGATCAAGCCATCAGACAAGATGGTGAAAGCTAAGAATTTGTGAGTGAAGTTATAATATTGGATTTGACTAACATAATCAAATTTGGCTTTTGGATTATGAGGTATTGTTCAAAATCTAGACAACGTTACATTTTGACTGTAACTAAGGAGTCACAAAACAAATTATAACAAGGGCCAATAAACTCCTTCCATACAGACTTTGATTCATAGTGAGAAAGTATATTATATTTCACCAAATGTGATATTAAGATAATGTGAAACCAGTACTAGTAAAATATACTTATTTAATTTCAACAGGTCCAATCATAGCTACACAGGAAACCAATTTCCATGCTGCTGCACCCTCACCAAACTCCACGTCACCTGTTTCACCAAGTTCCAAGTCACCTGTCAGTAACTGGACTGCTAAGGATGTCCAGGATTGGCTGAAGAGGGAGAACCTGGGCAACCAGCAGAGTTGTTGTCTATCAATCAAAAGAAACAAACAAAACTTATGTAATACACTGCACGGCCTCGATGGCGCCCATCTTGAAGAAATGTACCAGGAGTACAGCAGCAACGCAAACAAATTCAAAGACGAGATGAGATCAGATTATCAAATGAATGGCAAGGTGTGTCTCAAGTTTACAGTTGCCCTCAAAAAATTGTTTCAGAAATAATTTGAGTCTTAACTGAAATAAAACTTCAGCTTGGATGAGATTTTGTATCTAGGGTCTTTGATTTTGTTCAATAAAACGCATGTATTGGCCGCATAAGGAATAACGGGCGTAATTTTCACCAATGAAAAAAAATTTGTGATCTATCAAAAAAACAAACCTTTTATGTCAATTTTAAATTTAGGCAAAATACATCAAAAATGGTTCAATAATTTTTTGGTCAATACCGTTTTTACTATAAACCACCTAACCATTGTTAATGCTATTTCAGACACATGGTCCAAACACTCCAAAGAAAGAATATGGACATATACATGTATATATTTTGTTGAAATGATTTCAAATATTGTCAAAGTATGTGTGAAACTAAAATCTATTTAAATATTGAAAACTTATTTTGCTATATTATAGGCCGGGATTATATATTGGTAGCCTGCAAACTCAGAATAAATGTATTTGAATACTTACTTACTAATTATATGAGTTACTGGGAACTATTATTATTAATTGCATGTTGTGCGACTGTTGCCTCAATGTTCATCTTCCGTATACCCCTCCCCTTCCCAATCAATGTTGAGAAAAAATAATGGTGAAGATGAGCACATTGTGCATTACAACATTGTACCAGGGTATATAGAAGGGGACAATCTCCAATTAAACCTTCAAAGTTTTCGTACAATTATTTCTGAGATTGTATATTAGGTAGATCAGTTATACCTGGTCTTTGGAATGGAAATTTTTGGTGATGTCATAATTTTCGCTTTTCATTTTAAGTTCAATTTCTGATAATATCAACAATAATTCTTGATATTATTAACAACTAACCACGTTGTTGTAGTCATGTCACATCCATTCAAGCATGAAGGTACATGCAGGCGAGCTGTTCATTGTACTGTTGCAGTTCTTTCACTTATTTTGTAATGTATCATGTGACTGCATAATCCAGTTCTGATTGGTTGATAATCTGAATCGGGATCTAGGAATGATATTTGTAAATTTCCTGGTGAGTCACCAGTATTTTAAAATAACTGCTGACAACACTACTGGTGACAAAACCTTTTCTATCTCAGTGCCTATTATATTATGGAACAAACTCCCCAAATCAAAACAAAAGCATATGCTCAAAACACGCTTGTTTCCTCTTCCTGTTTTTCTTTGCTGTATTTCTAAGAGGTGTAGTTAGTGTAAAGTCTGCACAAAAAGCTATATAGCTTCAGAACTAATAATAATAGCTTTCACAATATTTCAACATAAAAAGAAGGATGATTTATTTACGCGCATTTTGATACCCAATTTGTACACAGCAGTGTTTTGAAAGAACAATACCCGAATTTAAAAGTTGCAGCTATTTGTATTGATTTGAAGATAATGGTGGGCTTTACGTGCTACAGTGCTGGCATAATAACCATTGATCGCTGTAAACTGCAACTTTTAAATTCGGGTATTTTTCTTTAAAAGCACTTTTTTAAAATTAAATTGACTATGCATCCATTGTGGAAGAGTTTATTTAAGGGGGTACTACACCCCTGCAAAATTTTGTGCATATGTTTGCATTTTTCTCAAAAATTATAGCGCATTGGTGACAAGTAAGATATGTATATTATAGGGGCAAGGACTACAACTACTGCACTGGAAATTTTATTTCAGCACAGACAACAGTTGTGGAGTTACAGTCAAAAATGAGGAAAACCAATATTTGATCAATAAATCAATAACTACTTGCCTTGAGTTGCTGAATTTTCAGTGCAGTAGTTGTAGTCCTTGCCCTATAATATACATATCTTACTTGTCATCAATGCGCTATAATATTTTGAGAAAAATGCAAAAATAGGCACAAAATTGTGCAGGGGTGTAGTACCCCCTTAATTTATTCAGTGTTAGTTAGCATGCGTCGCTGTATAAATTTTCTATAGATAGTATAACAAAGGATTTAATGTATTCTATTCATGTACTCTACTTGAATAGAATGAATTATGGTTTGTTATGAAACACACATCTGAGTTACTAGGATACAGTAAACAAAAAATATATAGGGCTAAAATGATTTACTAAAATGGTTTAAAAGCACTTTGTATGTAGGGATATTTTATAAGTTCAGGACATGAGGTGATAAACATATTTATGTACTTCATAAATTTGCAACAAAAAGAAGAAGACGGGTACTGATGAAAATCATGGTATTATATCCCCTTAAAGGGCAGGTCTATTGCAAAAACAAGTTTATCTCTATTCAAAGAGAATAATTATTACATTACAAGTTGACACTTGTTGCAATTTTTTATGCGTATTTCTCCTGAAAAAGGAGAAATTGTGTGGGTAAAGTTCAGCCTCGCGTGTTCTCGTGAAGCGTGTGTCCTCCCCCGTTTGGCTGATGAAGTAGGTAAATGAAGCGGACACTATTCGCTACTTGCACGGTTCCGCCATTATGCACTATGTGCGGGAGAGCCTCGAACTGGCAGCATACATGAATGGGAATTGAACTAGTCATAACGTTCTGTGTAAGGTTACATAATTCTTCCTTTCATGTATGCTGCCAGTTCGAGGCCCTCCCCGCACATAGTGCATAATGGCGGAACCGTGCAAGTAGCGAATATCATGCTCTCATCATACAATCACAATCACTTTGACAAGTTTGACATTAGCAACAATGAGTTGTACTATCATTTACCATAACAATGCTGCATAACAATATGCAGACTATTGTTTTCATTTCGTAAACAATGCGCACACAGTATTGTTACTATGCGTTTGCTTTGTAATATTTCATCCAACTGAAAATATAATTACTATAGCATTGCAATATACAGGGAAATCAGATACATGAGTTTGTGGACTTAACACGGTTTATATGCTAGTCTCAGATGAAATAATTCTAAGCTCAAATTATGTATTTATTTTTTAGGCCTAATATTTCTCATGATATTGATATACATATGAATTGTAATATCACAATTTACTAATACCCGGTATATAAAAAAAGAAGCGGCTGATTTTATCCATATGTTTAAAAACCATTAAATTTGTAATACTTAATTTGGAGGTTTTTTTCTGTGAACAACAACAGTATACGTTCTGTCCATTGAGAGCGTTTATAGTCCCTTTTCTCAAAGCGGGCACATCTCATTTCATGACGTTACATTTTTTCTAGGCTAAATCTGTCTCGTTCGAAGGAACTCACCGCTTAAGTTGGTTTTTGCGGAATATCAATTTTAAACGTCTTATTTTCTCAAAAAAGGAGTCATTTTCATTGTCCTCATAATATTAGCTTGCCAATGATATGATGTTGTTTTTGTAATAGACCTGCTCTTTAATAATACATAATTACATGATGAGAACCCGAAGATCTTAATACTAAAGTCTGCACAAAAAGTAACGCAGTGTTATAAATACGCCTATAGCTTCAGAACTAATAATTGTTTTCACAATACTTCAACATAGAGAGAAGGATGATTTATTTACGCGCATTTTGATACCCCATTTGTCAAATGTCGTTCAATGTTAACAACACAGTAGTGCTTTTAAATAAAAACACCCGAATTTAAAAGTTGCAGTTTACAGCGATCAATGGTTATTATGCCAGCACTGTAGCACGTAAAGCCCGTCATTAGAGACCTTGCGAAATGAAGTTAGAAACCACAAACTTTAACGTCTAGAGGATTATAGAGGATTACGTATTCAAAACCACTCTGCCATTAAAGCCGCTTGAAGTTAAAGTTAACGCGAGAATCTATAGTGTAAATTAAGATGAAAATACGTCATAATTTAGAACAATAGTTTGTATATTTCCTCATAGACTACATAATTACCACTTATGTATTATCTTAATAGACCAATTATTGGAAATCTAATTTGGTTTGGGTTAAAAACATGCTACATGTTGCTGAAAATTATTGATTGAATTAGATCAAAATAATTTTTGTTCCAAACGTCACACTTGATATATATACTTTTGTGTGTGCTCATGACGTACACCAAATCAGTTTGCGGAACCAAGTTTTGGCTTGACTTCAACGCCAAGGGGATTAAGTTCCCGTAAAAATGGCCTGGTTGTAATCTGTTTTACTTGAGCCAGCAGTATACGATACTTCTGAAAGAGTAAAGCAGGTGCACAACATTTTTATGTCATAGGTTGTGCCTGGTATGAGAGGGGGTAGGGAGGAGGAGAGGGAGGGCATTGGAAGTGGAGGAGATGCTTTGCCGGTAGCCAAGGGGGGGGGGCAGCTCCCCCGTGGGACATATTGTCCTCCTTCTTGACCCTTCCCTTTTTGATGCTGACCGCAGTGATATGTTACGCTTTTAGGCCTTTTTCTGCCATTTTAAGCCCATTTTTGTACAAACGTTTCCCTTTGAGAATCGGCTCACGCCCTCATAACAGAAAAACCCTGACAAAGTCACTGGTGAGGGGGAAACAGGAGTGCGAGTGGGTAATTATAGGAGGGTCAAGTTTGAGAGCGCGAGTACAGATAGATGGGAGAAGGAGGGGGAAATATGGAGAAAGACGGGAAGGGGAAACAGGAGGGGAAGGGGAGAGAGATTCAGAAGGAGGGGAAAGAAATAAAGAATATGTATTTCATTAGGCTTTGCGTAGTAAATTGGAATATGAAATTGACAAAGCTGACGAGCCATTATTAAATAATAGGCCTAAAACTATCGTAAGAATATTAATTGAAACGTATAGCTAGTTTCAAAATAATATGATAAGGAGATTAACGCTGGGTCCCGACATAATCCATGTTGAGTGGTATCGCGAGTTCATTCATGTTTACTCAAACGAAGCTCTTAAGGTAGAGTATTTTGTCTTGAAGTGGGACTAATAACCACTTGACTAAACAAAAGAGAGACAGTTTGATGTAGTCGGTTACAAGCTCTTACACATTGAACAGTCTGAACCTTCTGACAGCTGAACAGTCTGAACCTTTTACGCAGGACTACCCTCAAACAACCACCCTCTATGCTAATCCTCATAGTACCGGTAATCTCAATTCTACGAACTATGATGCCCGGAGCTTCAATCAACACATCGTGGCCAGATTAAACTCTGTGGAAATGGAACTTCTAAAGCTGAGGTGCAGCAATCTTGAGGACCAGAGCAACCATGTCCATAGTAACCGAACTGCACAGCTTAATCTTGAAGAGCAAGTGAAACGCTATGGGAAGCAGCCGTGGACTGAAAACCATCAAAGAACATATGTCCACAAGGATTCTTTCTTGAACCCTAGTCTTTCCCAACAGACGGACGGTGAGCAGAGCAACACATCTGGACAATTTGGTCCCTTCCCAACAGTGTTAAGTCAACATGATACTGCTGACATGTATTGCTCCCAGCAAACATCTGCACCTCCACGATATTGTGCTGGAATGCCTCTATCTACCTCACAAGGTCATCCTCAGGGCATGACACCAGCTGTGTTTACTAAAGCAAAACAAGTACCAATGACTACCTCTACTCAGCAACAGTATGTTGGTAGACCAACCAATGCCTATTTGAGACAGCTTGCTGACACCTTATATGCACAAGCATGTGCGCGTGTGGGCACAACACCATCTCTTGATCCTACACATGTGAAGTATATCACCCCACATACATCAGTCCAAATTCCTGGAAAGAGCAACACTAGCATAGCTATCCATCAGCAACCACAATGTAACAATGTGAGAAATGTTAGTCACGCACTGTCTCCTGTAAGAATGCAGTCAAAAAGAACTCCAACTACCAGTGAATTATATAGTTCAACAAGGAACATGCCTGAGTGTATGCCTCCAAGTCTGACTACGAAAGAAAGCAGCGGTTCCTGGAAATCTGCGTCTCGCGTGAATAAGGGCAATTGCTCAAGCTTCACCTCACCCATCACTGCCAATTTACAGACATCTGAGATAATCAAGAAGGATAATGAGTCTAACCAAAATGTGCAGGAGTCTTTTTTAGTCCACGGACGAGCCTCAACCCAAACGTTTCGGAAAATCCATCACTAACGAACCATAAGCTCCAAAATGTACCTGCTAAAGCAGAATCCAGTGTCTGTGATGTACAGAAGTTAAGACTTGCAACCTTCAATATCAAGAATCTCAACGCAAACCTCCTCGCAGTACAGGACATGCTAAAAGAAACTGACATCATAGCCATTCAAGAACATTGGCTCTATAACTATGAGCAAAAACTTTTCAACACAATTGATCCCGCTTTCAGTGATTTTGTGCGATCTGTTGATGATCTTCATCCCATAAGCCCATATCAAAAACCAAGGGGCTTTGGAGGAACAGCATTCATGTGGAGAAAGTCCCTCGATGACAAAATCACGGAGCTTCCAGATGGTGACGAGAAAGTTATGTGTATTGAAGTCAATGGCTTGGCACAAAAGCTCTGTCTAATCTGCGCCTATCTGCCTTGCAGAGGAGGTGTATCAAGTTGCGAGCAATCTTACCAAGAAGCTCTTGACAGTATCAGAGAGATCTACACTAAGTACCATGATACTCACACTATTATACTCATGGGCGATCTTAATGCCTCCATCAAAAAATGTAACCCGAACTCCAGAGATGCAGCCCTACTTAGAGCATGCAACGAGTTGAAAATTTCTACCGAGGTTCCCATACAAGATACATTCTTCCATGTTAATGGCAGGGACTCAAACCAATCTGACTATATCCTTATGCGCTCTGACGAGAGACATCTTTGCCACAAGTATACTACCATGGGGTACAACTTGATTTCTACCAATGTGTCTGATCATGTTCCAGTCAAGGCTGAGATTAGCATCAATGTCAATCTTTCCAATGGGAGAGGAGGAACTGTCAGCAGATCTTTCATGACCCAACCTAAGATAAAATGGTCTAACATTGACCTGAACAAGTACCAAGTCCTCACTACAGACTCTTCTGTACATACTGGCCATGTGAGGGATAATTGTGACCTTGTTTATGCTGTGGAAAATCTCACTACAGCACTCAACAAAGCTGCAAATGATAGTTGCTATGTTCCACCAAAGAAGCCTAAGAAGTCTAAGAAAGGACTTGATATTTGGACACCAGAAATAGCCCAACTTGTGAAGAACAACAAAGAAAAGCATGGTGCTTGGGCTGAAGCAGGCTCTCCTCGATCATTAGACCAATCTTCGCTCATCAATATGAAGAAAGCAAAGACCAAACTTAGATCCGCAATTAGAAGAACTAGAGCAGCTGCGAGACAAAGGGATTATGAAGAGATTATGCAAGCTACTAAGGATGACAACTTGCTGTTCTACAAGCTAATCCAAAAACAAAGATCCAATAAGACCTCCAACACAGATACACTTGTGATCAACGGAAATCAGATGATTGGAGACGATCAAGTGATGCTAGGATTCAAAGAACATTTTGAAAATCTTGCTACACCTCAGGAAGAGACAGACTTCTCGGATGACTACAAGCTGACCTCCGAATTCAAAGAAGGGCTTCTCTTTGACCTGTACAATAGCTCCGATCATTCCATTCCCGTTGAACCACTCAACATAGATGAAATCAAGCAGATCATCCGATCTTGTAAGAATGGTAAAGCACAGGATGCTGAGGGGATTTCTGCTGAGCATTTCAAATATGCTGGTGATGGAATCCTGAAGGATCTGATGTTCATCATTAACAGAATTATGCAGACCAAATTTGTCCCTCCAAAACTACTTCATGGTGTTCTAACTCCTATCTTAAAGAAGAGTAAAGACAAGAAAGATCCATCCAACTACAGGGGAATTACAGTCACCGCCGTCATTGGCAAACTCCTGGAAAAAGCTTGGCTTCTGAGAGCAAACCCCATCATTGAAGGAAACCAGAGCAGACTCCAGCGTGGCTTCACAGCAAAGTGTTCCTCAACTAATGCAGCCCTCCTGATTACAGAGTCCATTGCAGAAGCAAAGGATGCAAGGAAACCCCTTTACATTACCTTTTTGGACGCATCAAAGGCTTTTGATGTCGTAGACCACTCCATCTTGATGAATGAACTTCACAGAATGGGAATTGAAGGAGACTTATGGCTCATCCTGAAGCAGCTTTATAACAACCCAAAAACATCTCTGAAATGGAAAGATGCTTGCTCTGACCAATTCATTGTCCATCAAGGTGTCCGTCAGGGTGGAGCCTCTTCCGCACCCATCTATAAAGCATATACCAACCCACTGCTACACCAGCTGGAAGCTCACCATCAAGCCCACAAGATTGGAACCATCAACATCCCAGCCCCCACATGTGCTGATGATATGGCCATTTTAGCTCATCACCCTTGTGACATACAAGCTGCTATTGATTTAGTTGGAGTGTACTCGAAGAACCATCGCTACAAGATTAATCCAACCAAAAGTGCTACTCTGGTGTACAATACTAAGGTCAAGTCTCCAGATGAGTTGGAAATCAGTGAGATTTCATATCCAGAAGATTACACTCATCTTGGGGTCCTGAGAAACCAAGCTAACACTGTCAATATAGATGACAGAATTCAACTGGCAAGAAGATCTATGTATGCACTTATGGGCGCTGGCATGCATGGCAAAAATGGCCTTGCACCACAAATTTCACATCATTTATGGATGACATATGTAATTCCTAGGATGTTGTATGGACTCGAGGTTTCTTCCTACAAGTTATCAGATCTGTCCAAACTCGACGCTTTTCAGAGGAAGACGCTTATAGACAGCTTCAATTTCTACCAGAAAAACCTACCCCGTGTAATCAGGCTGTGTACGGGCTTCTGGGAGCAAAACCTATCCTTGCTGTTGTCCATCAGGCAACACTCAACCATTTTGGAAACATCCTCCGCAGTGAAGGCTCCATTGAATTAGATCTAGCTCAAAGACAGCTTGCTGTGAAGACAGAGAAAAGTAGGAGTTGGTTTGTACATATTAAGCAACTTCTGCTGAAATGTGATCTTCCATCCGCTTATGAGCTGCTGGTTGCCCCACCTAAGAAGATGGAATGGAAAACCAGAGTCACAGATGCAGTCAATTTTTACTGGGATCAGGAAACCAGAAAAGAAGCCTCTACCAAAACGTCTCTGAAATATCTCAATATTGACGCCCTGGAAATTGGTTCAATCCATCCTGTATGGCGAACCCTCTCAGCAAACACAAGGGAAGTTGAAATGGCTGCTGTAAAGGCTAGACTTCTTACTGGTACCTACGTATTACAAGCAAACCGTGCAAGGTTTAATCAGTTCCAAGTCGACCCAACATGTACAGTTTGTGGTGAAGAACCAGAGGGCAGGCATCACTTCATCCTTCGATGCAAGAATCTTGAAGGCAGTCGTGATGTACATATGAAGAAGATCAAGATCTACCTCCACAAGATATACAAGGATGA
Source organism: Amphiura filiformis (assembly GCF_039555335.1). Lineage (NCBI taxonomy): Eukaryota > Metazoa > Echinodermata > Ophiuroidea > Amphilepidida > Amphiuridae > Amphiura > Amphiura filiformis. The sequence goes on along the minus strand of NC_092642.1, from coordinate 11,918,622 downwards.
TATTGTAGATGTCATATTGAGTGATGAGCAGACTCTACTTCAGATCATTCTTGACTGTACGCACAAATCACTTGATGATGATGCCATTTCTCCTCAACTGAGCACATTGAGTGATGACATTGAACCTATGACCAGACGCTTATGTTTCAGTCTACATGCGAAGAGAGCATCGCTGCTGAACATCTACATTGGTTAAGGCATGTGACTAGTATACCTAACTAGTCTCAGGTTAAGGCTACCCATATATTTTAAATATTTAAAATCTGTGGGCTATCCTTAACTAGTTTTTGGCATTGTGGCATTTTTTTTTTCCCAGCATGTTTATATATATTTGCATGCTTTTATTTGAGTGGCATTTTTTGAGCACTATTGAGCACTTTTGTGTATTTTTCGCGGTGACGGGAAAATGAACTTTTGACAATTGTTGTCTTTGTGGATACGTGTTTGAATGGACAAGTTATTATTGTGATAGAAGACTGTTCAATGCTGATGGTGGCGGGACGCTTTTTTGTGCACTTTTACGTGTCTTCATGTTAAATGGACATTTGCATTATGAAACAGACACAGCTGTATACTGTGGTGCGCCTGTATTAAAGGCGGAAAATCCTACCAACCAACCAACCAACCAACCATGCCCTTCTTTTGAACGCACATTGATACACATGTCCCGAGTTTAAGCGACAATACGATGTTGTTGCAGTAACCAACCATACGTTCGCGTTGGAGTAAATTTGAGCAAGAAATCCAATCGATATTTCTGAAGTTGCCGTTCCAGTTAAAGTAAATTTTCTAACTTCATTCCGCAAAGTCTCTATTATCTTCGCGCTTACTTCAAATCAATACAAATAGCTGCAACTTATAAATTCGGATATTTTTCTTTCAAAACACTGCTGTGTTGTTAATATTGAACAAAATTGGACAAATTAGGTATCAAAATGCGCGTAAATAAACCATCCTTCTTTTTATGTTGAAATATTGTGAAAGCAATTATTAGTTCTGAAGCTATATGCGTATTTATAACAGCTGTGTTACTTTTGTACAGACTTTACACTTTAGAGATTTACTTTACTTTACACATACAGAGAAGGATGATTTATTTACGCGCATTTTGATACCCCATTTGTCAAATGTCGTTCAATGTTAACAACACATACCAAGCTCTTTTAGAGGTATGATTCCTTTGTAAAAAATATAAGTAAAAGTAACTGCAGGTAAAACATAAGGATACTAAACGCCAATTCTTGATTTTCGGCGAAAATTGTGGGAAATTTATTTGGTTAATGTTGTATGTTCTTGAACCCCCCCCCCCCCAAACAAATGGCTAACACTGATGTTACATGATGTGAGCCCTCAATCTTATTCCGCTAAAGTCAAGTTCAAAGTGCTACAAATATGTCAACATGCGATAAGAACAGTAGCAAGATAAACCATAATATATATTTTATCATAAATATGTAAATAGTATCAATCACAGCTTGCGACTGGTGTAACACATTTCTACTTGTCTGATTAAATTAAATGGTTGTCAATTATTCGTTGTCATTTTATGTACCGGTATATTTGTTGAGCGCATGCATTTCATCTTGCTTCATAGCCTATGTTAACAACGTTCACGAGTTTTCACGGATTAACACTACAGAAAACCAACATTTCCGCGTTGTGTGTTCGGTGGATACGTATATAAGTGCAAGGTAAGTAAACGAACTTTTGTGTATGTGTTACAGTTCATGTGACTTCCTGATATTGATAATAGTCTGAAACAATCTACCGTTGATATTAAATATCATTCTGATCATTACCTTAAATATTATGAAGCTTTTATTGAAATTAGCAACATTTTCCCCTGCTAACACCACAACGTTATATGACGTAACAACGTTGGGACATTGAGTTAGGCCTATGTTTTATTTGGTAAAACATGATAATTGTTTAATCCCAAAAGAATAGTGTACTGTATTTTTCTGGAATTGGGAGCATCCGCTATGCAATTTATATACGAATATATGGCACTTTTTTTTTAACCTGGGATGGCCAATACAATACATTGGCATACATGTCATATTTTGAGGTACCCAAATTAAGAACCATAAGTTGGGATGCGAGGAGGCCAATATTGTTTTGTAACTTCCTCATGACCTAATATCCTGTTGTTAAGGATACTGAAACTAACATGCAATTCTAACAATGATCATGCACACATGTGACTATTACCACAAAACCTGGAACATAATAGGCTATACCTGTAGGCACCTTAGGGACGCACCATTAGACTTTAAGGGGGGTTAAGTTTTTTTGTTTGTTTTTTTTAGTGTTGGTGGGGAAAGTTGTTTTTTTGCTCATGTAGTGGGGGAAGTTTTTTTTTTTCAAAACTTCCTAACCCCCACCTTGAAGTCTATAGGGTGTGTCCCTTACCATGCATTTAGATATAGGCTATTGGGTATCATAACAATTTCTCAAATCTATCAGTGAGTTTTAATACTTATTAAAACACACAAATATGATTTTAATAAAGAAGGATCAATTACAATTTCCTGTTGATTTTGTATATATTCAGAGCTATACATTTCGACACATTCATTGCTGTATTAATTTCTAAGAATTGCATTTTACTCAACTAGCATCACTCTACATAGACTTGCTTATTTCCTAATTTTTACAGGAATATGATTCCACCTCTTCGTACATTTAATCGTCTAATCAAACTATTGTATACAATATCGCTGACATGGCTGAGTTGTAATTAAAAGAATTTCAACAAAATTTGGATGCAATACGGCGTATACGAATTAAGAGAAGTGAAAATAGAATAAAATTTATCATGTTACCCAAGAGGGTCCAAATCTGAGTCAATGGTCATTTTTAAATAAATTACGATTTACATAATGATGGTAGTTTCAACCATAAATAGGCTACGATGGTAATTATAAATATATGATTGTAATTATAAATATATAATATATGATGGCAATTATGATGGTAATTTCAACTAAGCTCAAATGCATATTTGCCATCATACTTTATATTATTACCGTATGTTAATACCATGGTACAAATATATATTTCTATTTGTACCGGGATGTAAACACGTCAATTGTCTCGGATAACGGTTCGGTGGCTTGCCAAATATGTCGCGTTTATCGTGTTTATTGAACCCCAAAATGATGTCCAATTACCCATTTTATACGAGGGTCATTCAAAATGTTCTTCCTCAAGTCCCATAACCATGATAATTATTTAAGTTAATCTATGAAATAATGGCTGAGTTTTAAGGAGGGACTTTTAAGACTTATAAAAGTTTTAGAAGTAGGCTTATCTGAAGTACTTTAACTTGCATACAAGACGGCGAATTTGATCAAATTTCATTATAAATTAAACACACTGTTATTATGAAATAAAATTAATGTCTCACATAATGGAAAGGTGTGGCTACAAAACAATTCTCTTGTAACAGATGACGCAATTCAATGTTTATAGCAATAATGTTGTAAATCTGTTGAAACGGCCTAATCACGCCCAATTTTTGACCAAGATGTAGGTTTTAAAAGTCAAAACCCCGAATGACCCTTACAATATTTTTCAAGTTTTATGTCATTAAATAAAAGAGCACACTTATATTGTCCATATACTAATGAACAATGGCCAATTCTCTTTAAATTGCAAATCTTGTGTAAAAAGGTGCTACTTTCACCTGTTTTGCCATACGGTTGTAAATTCAATGAGCAATGACTTTGCATAAATAGTATTGCAAGCTTGTAGAGAATTTAAAGAAAACATTTTATATTCCGAATATATATATACTGCTCGGTTTATGTAGATTGAAAATTAAAAATCAAATCAAAGATAAATACATTTTGCTACAAATTTGAGAGAATACATTTCAATGTCAAAATAATAATATCCATATTCCGTTATTCTGTGCCTTTATAAAAAAAAATTATGAATCTTCAGTCATAAACCCTAGCCTAATTGAAAAAAAGACACACTGGAATTTTGAAGGAATTGAAAGAACCATAGAGTGCGCGTGCAGAATACGTTTCAAATTGAAATGTATTCTGCACTCTAAATAATTAGGCCTATCCATTATCACCAAAATACCAACAAGTTAATAATCAGGCCAATGAAAAAATTGTTATTTGTTTGCCCTTCGCGACCGATAAAAAAAACCGCGAAAATCTCGAGTCGGTTTTTTTAAAACTCATAATTCTTGCATGTTTTCTCCCAAAAGTGTAGTAATAATTTCTAAGACTCTTGTATGTTACTACTACCGTACAATCAACTTAACATACAATCCAAACACCACCTCAGGTGCTCAATAGGTTTAGTTACGCTCTGAGATGTGGTTTCACTTATAAAAAATGGTGGGAAAAAAGGATCGACCTACCGACCCTCCAAATAGTGTCGCTTAAGGAATCGGATAGCAACGTTTGCACAGCATTTTTTGTGGGATCCGAGGGCACAGCAGATACGCCAATTGCATTCTGAATACGAGGAATGTCCTCCTGATATCAAATAATTTTGGATTTTTTTAAAATTCGCGATATAATACAAATTTTATGGCAAATTATTAAAAATTTATATTTTTGATATTTTTGATATTCTTTTGATAACTTTATTTATCGTATTGAAGATACACATGTTTAGGTCTTTTGGGAATACAAAAGGTTAAACAATTTTCAAATGATGGACGGCTTTTCCTCCCAGCTAAGCTACATAAATATAGGCCTATCATTATATTTATAAAGTTTACTTCGAGGACTGTTAAATGTCTAAAATATCAAGAGGCCCACTATTCAATAATTTGCCATAAAATTAATTTTGTATTATCGTGAATTTAAAAAAAAAATCAAAATTATTTGATATAAGAAGGACATTCCTCGAATTCAGAATACAATTTGATGTGTCTCATGTGCTCTCAGGTCCCCCACAAAAATACTGTGCAAACGTTGCTATCCAATCTCTTAAGGGCAAACAACCCGGGAAACAAGCAATGTTTTATTGGCTTATTAGATGGTTCTCTGAAACTGATAATGATACCCCGTTATTCTGCATCTTTTTCAAACCACCAGATTGTTTGTTTATAACCCTCAATCAACATTGAAGTACATCTGTCATTTTGATATGAATTAAAAAGTTAATCGATTGCGATATTCTATTAAAGGGCAATAAAATACTAATCAAACAAAATAATTTATTAATTTATTTCTGCCGGCCGCTCGCTGCATATAAAGGTATATATTATATGTCAACATTGTTCTGATAACCTCGGCCTGTCGGTGATCATGGTGCTTGGCATCCATTAATTGGAACGTCCAAATAAAAGATGTAAATTTATTCTGTGATTTTCAACTATATAAAATGTTTGATATTTGAATGGATTTGGGAGCCAGTGGTTTCTTTTCTACTTGAATAGCTTGATATTATAAGGAAAGCGAAGTGGTAAGTCTATTATTGTTTTGATATGTAATTTTGTTCTTTTATCCAAATGGCGTATAGGTACACATTTATTATACATTTAACCCCAGACAAAATAATGAAATTGGAAGCAATGATTTGCGTCTTTGTCAGACGTTCAACAGACATATATGATTTATTTGCAATAAGTATGTAACAAAAATATATAGCATGCATATAAGGAATCAGCCCCCAAAACCTGGACTTATTAGCAAAACGATATTTAGATTTACAAAGGACCCTGATGAACTATCAAAAGTCACCACCCAAGTGACCTACACAATAAGGGCTTATAAATATCTTAAAATAAACAAGAATATTTTAGAGGACCTAGATGAAACCTATCTTAAGTCACCACCCTCGTGACCCCTACAGAGGGAGCTGAATAATATCTTGTTAATATAAAATATAAATATAAAATAAGGAATATTTAATATAGCACCCCAGATGACCTATCTGAAATCACATCCCCAGTGAACTACAAAAAGGGGAGATTATAAATATCCAAACAAAGAGCACAGCCAGTAATATTATATAAAATGATATGGGCTGAAACCTTTAACAATATTTGTGCATGCAAAATATATAATATATATTCCTGTCAGATGGTTTCCAGGAATCGTACATTCATATATATAGGGGAAATCCCTGACAGGTTAAATTGGATACTTGATCCATACTAAAATGTCTACATACTTTAATTTGTGTGCATTTCTTATCCATACTTAAATAGATATATGTTTCAAATTAGAAAATCTCTGCCAGCGGATTTTAAATCTGTTTAAATTGCTGCTAATGCTTTAGCATTGCTCACTTCAAAAGACATGGTTAGACATGTGTGTATTTTTAATCAACTACAGCTATCTCGTCCTTTTCTTTTAATTTTTTGTTTGAAAAAGCTATAACATATGAGATAACATTTAACTATATGCTTTATTAACCCAAGGAGAGAGAATCCGCCGAGTTGTACATTTTACACGATGAAGTTAAAGTATCAGCAGGAAGTTCTTGATTGATATAGCAAAGGAAGGCACCTATCAAGAGTTTCATGATTTGAGCAATTTACCGCTCTCAAAAGGAATTAGACGACTGCACCAAACCAATCATCAAATCACGAATATCGTGACCGAATCTTTGCTCTATCAATTACGTTAGAATTGCTTCTTTAACTTTAACATAAAAACTTTAAATTTTCTTTATAAATTTTTCCGCACCACCACTACCATACTCTCAATATGAAAAATTGCAAAGGGAGTGGTGGGTGGGAAAGAAAATTTTTTAAACACAACCTAGTCTTGTTGAATCTGACAAAATAATGACGAAACAAGAAATGATCGGAATGCAAAACATCGCCTGTGTACCACGTGACTTAGCAACAGTACACAAATTCACACAATAGGCCCTACCAACGGGGGACCACAGCATTAATTCTGCAGGGGTTAAATTGGTTTTCAATTGATGGGATTGAAAACTTTATTAACCCCAGACAAAATAATGAAATTGGAAGCAATGATTTGCGTCTTTGTCAGACGTTCAACAGACATATATGATTTATTTGCAATAAGTATGTAACAAAAATATATAGCATGCATATAAGGAATCAGCCCCAAAACCTGGACTTATTAGCAAAACGATATTTAGATTTACAAAGGACCCTGATGAACTATCAAAAGTCACCACCCAAGTGACCTACACAATAAGGGCTTATAAATATCTTAAAATAAACAAGAATATTTTAGAGGACCTAGATGAAACCTATCTTAAGTCACCACCCTCGTGACCCCTACAGAGGGAGCTGAATAATATCTTGTTAATATAAAATATAAATATAAAATAAGGAATATTTAATATAGCACCCCAGATGACCTATCTGAAATCACATCCCCAGTGAACTACAAAAAGGGAGATTATAAATATCCAAACAAAGAGCACAGCCAGTAATATTATATAAAATGATATGGGCTGAAACCTTTAACAATATTTGTGCATGCAAAATATATAATATATATATTCCTGTCAGATGGTTTCCAGGAATCGTACATTCATATATATAGGGGAAATCCCTGACAGGTTAAATTGGATACTTGATCCATACTAAAATGTCTACATACTTTAATTTGTGTGCATTTCTTATCCATACTTAAATAGATATATGTTTCAAATTAGAAAATCTCTGCCAAAGAAGTTAATGGATCATGCAAGAACTGAATGAGAAATAAACTTCCCAATCCCCCCCCCCCAGATTTTTAAACATATTCTATTTATTCTTTATTTATTTTCGTCAGTTAAGCCTGGGGGATATGGGAAGCTCTCTGGATGTTCTTTTGCCTGATATATAGGAGACCAAACGGTGACTGCGAGTGCAAATGGTCTATGGTGCAATCCCCCTACCCATAGTGGTTTGTCAATATTACGCATATCTGGATGAACTATATCTGTGGGTAATGACATGTGCGTTTGTTAACTCTGCTCTACAAATTGTGTGTGCCACTCGTTTATATTTCTGGTACATCTAAGCCCCGCACCGAGAAATGTGCCATGCTATAAAAGTGTACAGAGAACTAGGATAACATGCCTATTCTATAAAATACAATAGGTCAACCTACTTCTTGAATCAACGTGATAACTAGGCGGCTGCGCAACCTCACGAAAAAACTTGAACACAATTTTTTGATTTTGAATTTTGTTGAACAAGACAAATTTTGAGGGCATAGTACTTGGCCCCTGCCTAGGCTATCCCATGCCAACCTGGAGTTGATTCTTTCCTTAGTACAAACAAACCTAATCGACCAAATAATAATAATAATAATAATAATTTATTCTGATATAGCGCATTACATCATAGACCACAAGGCGCTTTACAATTAAAACATGTGTACTTAAAACAAAATACCCATTAAAATATAAATATACATCATTAAGAAATAAGAAACAAATGAAATAGGCACACGATGAACATTGCACAAAAAGGTATTGCACGGAACAAATACATGCAAAATGAGTAAAGAAACAACTAAGTGAAATGTTCAAAGTGACGGCATAAGCACTAAAGCAAAATAAGTTTAACCAGACAACAATTGAATAAACAACAGCAAGATACTGCTAACAATTATCAAACAGAAGATGAAATTAGAATCATAAAACACGAATTTTTAAAAAGCCAAGCTGTACACTACATAGATAAACACGTGAGTAGAAAACAAAAATGAAAATGAAGTATACAGCGAAGCAATAAAACACATGATCAATTCAATGTAATCTCAAAATTGGCAAAACACAGTATCAAATTGAATATGAAAAATTCTAAACAAATAAGGATCCCACCTGCTAGACCGGTTTTCAATAAATATTTATTAAATAAATACAATAGGTCAATTCATGGTTCTGAACAAGAAGATCGTTTAAAACAATACAAAACAAAACCAAAACAAACATTCAAGCAGCAACTTGACACGTTCCTTGCTTATTAACTTTATACCAATCTGACAATTGAATTCTTAAGTGTTCTTGGCATTAAATTTACATCTCCTTAATCCACTATATCATGTGCACATATTCAGTGTGCATTCCAACTGTTATGGATACTTTCATTAAACAAGAATTTTGAGTACCTGACAACTGAAAGTATAATTGATGATGCTGTACAAGTGTACATACCTGTCAAATGTTCAGAATGTCAGAAGATTGACTGCAGCAACTGCAGGACTTTGGGAACAGAGGTCTATTGGTCAGATGACATTCAAAACCAACTTGTGAATGCTCAACATGCCTCATCTTGGATTGGACAGGCAGAGTTGAAACAACACTCTTAAAATCACAATACCAGGTCAGTCATATTACTTATGACCCACAAGACAACGACGACGTACAATAATTGTACGTGATTTGTGATTCTTACCAGATTGTACTCCATTTTATGTTTTTTTTAAAAGCACTTGAAATGATTCTTCCATTGTACATAGCTTGTAAATAAAGCAACGTGCAACATTCGATATTAATTCAAAATGTGCAAATATAAGTCATTGATTGCTGCAATGTAGCTGTTATGTGGCTCCATGTAAATGGTCTATGGTCTAACTGAAGTAAACCCTTGATGATGAGATCACCGTCAAATATTGTGGTCATAAACAAATCTCCAGTCTCACAACAAGCAACACGTCTTCCTTCTGTTACCTGATATAATCTGCAATGAAGAAGACAGAAAAAGGGAAGCAAATTGTGCAAGCAAAGGCTTTTGCATATATACAAGCCTGATGATTAATAAAACTACCTTACTATATACTCAAAAGTTGAAAATTGAATTGATCTTGAACATGATTATTTTTCCATTTATTTTGTTTATTTATTTACCTCTTTATTTACATTTCAACTTTTTTAAATATGCCAGAAGGTCCAAGTGGAAAGGCAGTGCTCTGTTCCCACTATATAGGCGAGCTTCACAAAGATGCTGCCAAGTAGATTAAAACCAAATCTAGTAAAAAACTATGCCGAGTTAATTTGGGCAAGTAAATATAAGGAATCGTACCATGATCCACCAAACTTATTTTACATCAGATGACTCTACAAATTCCTGATGATACATTTTCTATGAGTTCCTTAAATGCCACACACCGACACCGCCTGGCTAATAATTATTTGGTGTAGCAGAGACACTAACATGAATACACGGGATCGATACACGTGAATTGCTATGCACGATTTTGATATCAGACGAAAATCTTCGGATACCGGGTTAGAAAATGATGAATATCTCCCGTAAATGAATTTTTCTCAAGAAACCAGTTGTGGTCTCATACACTTGAAAATACGTGTTGAACAGATATGATGGTCGCTAGAATGCGCTTTGAAAATTGGCCGTGCGCTTTGAACTCAAAATCGGACCAAAACTCTAATTTTATATTGCGTTGGTCCTGTATGGACTACATCGTGTAGTACAGCTGCACTCACTACTAGGCAGTATAAAAGTCGATGACCATTGACTTCAATGGGGTATACAAGCTTATTCACGCAAAACCAAGATCAATTACCCCGCTATTGTGAGTAGCCTTAGTCATGTCCCTCGACTAATTATTCGTCTCAAAGAGCTTCAAAGGTCTGAACCAAATGGCCAATCGTGGCTGTGGATTCAACCTACCATGGCGATTTCTGCTATGAAGATATAGGGTTGATGACACTGTGTGCCAACACCTATGCATATGTCAGAAAACCCATAAAACGATCTTCCAATTGTTAAATTATAGGGCTGCCACTCACTGTTAATATTTTCTGTAATTTACAGGTATATACGACCTCCAAAATTGTTAAATTATAATGCTGCCCTTCGATGTTAGTATTTTACGCCAAAAGGAAATCTGTTCACCTATCCTAACCCTTACCGATTGCTTTAAACAATTGTCCAGGAATTTTCATGAAAATCCAACCAAAATTTGACTTCCAGTAATTTCAAGCTTTTTCAAAAGCCACTAACATTATTTAATCAGACTAAATGATTCACGAATATCCCACTTGTAATATCCAGGATATCATATACCGCGCATCACTAATGCACCGCAAGCGATGTTACTATATTGCATATCGCACAACACTTGTTTACGATCTTGGCAGATCAAAATGCCTACTATATAAATGTAAACAGATTATTTATATCAGCGTTCGTGTCACTTTTATCTTGCAAAGTCTGGATGTGACACCCCCTTTCCTTGTTCTTCAAATTAGTTTTTCACATCTCTTTGCATAAAGGCCAGTATGTTTATAGGCTTTTTAACGCTGGCTTGAACATTTTGTTTGAGCCTGGTCCCATCAGGACCGGAGCGTGTCTCCACACGGAGTGACTGGCTACCATATATTATTTTCCATTTATTTATTAATTTTTTCGTTTATTCATATGCCCCGAGGCTATAATTTGTATTTATTTATTTATTTATATGCCCATAGGCTATATATAATTTTTGATTAATATATATATTTTTCCCATTTATTTATATGCCCATAGGCTAATTATTTATTTATTTATTTATTTATTTTTTCATTTTATTTCATTTTATTTATTTATTTATTGCACGATTTTTAGATGTCGCTTGTATCAGCAAAAAACTTGGAGCACTATTCATATTTATTGATTGACTGATTTTTGGCTGCCGCTTGTATCAGCAAAAAGCTCGTGCTCTATTCACTGATGTAAATGGACGCAAAGATTTTATCTTATTTTATTATTATTATTTTCTACTTCGGATGGGAATACAAACTGCTTGTAAATTTTCCCGACACTAGTTACCGAAAAAACGCCAACGCCTCCCAAGCGCGGCCTGTGAATGACTCCTGTCCCACGATTGGACAAAGCAGAGGCATTTTATATGTTTTATGCAAAGCAGGAGTCACAGCACACCTCGCATGGCTCCGCATCTTAACCTTTTCAGGACTGAAACCCTGGGATTATTTTATAATCCCTACAATGTCCGGATATTGCAGCCACAACAATACAGTTTGTTTTCAACTAAAAACCAGGCACGGTGCATCAGCATGATTATATAAAGGGTTTTGACCACCCACGGTTGTTGTTTCTGATCCATGTGTTTTTAACCAGGGAAGTGATTCGATCTTTCCCGTCCATGGATTCTAGAAAATCAAGCATGTCGAATTCTGCAACCTATACCACGCGCCTATTTCATCCTGCAGAAGTCCGATGTTTTACTTACAATTAAGTTGATACATTTTGTGAACGATGCAAATTATATGTGGAAACCCAAATTTAAACTAAATAATAAACATTTTAAATCATAACTGCTCTTTATTGGCACTCAAATTTCGTTTCGAACACATTTACACAACTTGATATCGCATTCAACAATGTAAATATCTTTGTATACGTGGTACATGTTCGAATGACGTCATCTCATTAATGAATTACTGATGTAATTTCTCGTAATTTC